>NW_028270146.1:84983724-85266224 GCF_037043375.1 Chiloscyllium plagiosum | reverse complement strand
ATTGTAAATTGTTAAATCAAAGTTCAACCCTGTCTAGTTGGAAAAAAAGGTCAGTATAAATGAAGTTTGAATCACAAAATGGGCAGAACAAGAGAATGCTGCCTTCGCTTCAGTCTGCAATGCCAATTCAGACCATTTTTAAAGGTGAAGAAACATCCATTTTTAGTTCCATATCACAAAGACAGAAAACTGGTCTGTTCAGCCCCCCACACTGTGCAAAATCAAGGAAATATGGGGTTTGCCACCAGGAGTCCCTCGTGGCACTGCACCTTAGGGACTTGCTCTACAAAGACTCTGATTCAGTCTGTTATTGACAATGTCACTTCCGACAAGACATGGCATTCTCAGACAGATGGGGTAGGCGGTCAAACTGACTCATATCCTCTCGGAACAATTTCTGCAAGATGTGCACCTGCGTCGTTCATCCACTGCTCGTGATGAGCTGTAAATGCAACTCAAAGATAATTTTATGTAGTGCAGGAAGCAAATCTAATGATCACAATGCACGCAATCTACTGGGCCAGATGTAGTGCAGATCAGGTATCTATTTGAAGCAGCTTTTACTATACAATGAAGCAGAACCAATAACTCTGTCAAATGACTTGTAACAGCAATCATTTTGTAAGCAGTGTTGTGTAAACACTGGCCTTACCTGAGTTTTGATGCAACAACAACTTGTGCAAGCTTTATGTTTCAAAACCTGGGAGATAACTTTTATTAAGTTAATCAAACATTACCTGCAAGTCTTCTGCCACGATATGAAAATTTTAGACACCAACTTCTGACATTTTATTTCTTCTTTTGCCCAAAGTGAGAACACTCTGGAGCATGAGATGGCGGCCAAAATCTGACAACAGGAAATCATTTTATTCCTGAAGATATTATATTGAAAACGCCTAAAGGTGTGCAGAATTGGTTATGTAAATACACACTAAGATTTTATGCTGTACCATTTAGAGCATCGCAGAATAAAATACTAAAGTTACACAAATAACAAGCAAAAAATCGCCGTTGACAGTATCGACTTGTGGTTCAGGAAATCACGGCCACACACTGACCGCAGAAGCCAGGGCAGAAGAAAGTTGCAGGAATGCTGTCCGTAATGATCCCTGGGTTTGTCCAGTTTGTCCCACCGGAGACACCAAGTGGATACGACAGCTTAGTCAGGAGGGTTCTGGGAATCCTCAATTTAGACTCAGCCATGTGGAAAAAGCTCAACCTATCACAAAGTTCCACTATTTCAATCTACACTTCATAGCCTCAAAGGGTTGCACAATTCTGTAACAAATTCAACATTCGACCTTACCAGAAACTACATTGCCTTTAAAATTGTGTACCACATTTGTTATGTATATTCCTTCACTTGTGCCAGTGTTCTCAAATCAGTCATATTAAAGTCAATTGTCATTTTGGCAATGTCAACCATGGAAAGTTATGTTCATGACAGGAAATCCTGATTCTCTAAGTTCTTTCAATTGCTTGAATCCATTATCGCCATGCACCTTCACTGATCACCACCTCAACCTATCACAGCAGCCATTTCCCACGATACTATGACGTGGAGGGGCCGGTGTTGGATTGGGGTGGACAAAGTCAGAAGTCACGTGACACCAAGTTATAGTCCATTAGGTCTATCTGAAATCACAAGCTTTTGGCTGGTAAAGAACACTGCTCCTTCGCCAGGCAGGAGTGTTCATAGAGTAGAATTCCTACAGTGAGGAAACAGGCCATTTGGTCCAACAAGTCCACACCGACCCTCCGAAGAGTAACCCACCCAGACCCATTCCCCTACCCGGTCACTCTACATTTCTCCTGACTAATGCACCCAACCTAAACATCCCTGAACACGGCCAATTCACCTGACCTGCACACCTTTGGACTGTGGGAGGAAACCAGAGCACCCGATGGAAACCCACGCAGACATGGGGAGAATGTGCAAACTCCACACAGACAGTCGCATGAGGCTGGAATCGAACCCAGGTCCCTGGCGCTGTGAGGCAGCAGGGCTAACCACTGAGCCACCGTATCATTCCAATCCTTTCCACGCTGGGAATACTTCAGTGGTCAAGGACATTCAGCCTCCACTCTTCAAGCAAGTGTCCTCCAAGGCGGCCTTCGCGATGCACATCAGTACAGAATCATTGAGCCAGAGACTGATAGCTAAGTCCCATACCCATGAAGACAGCCTCAACCGTGATCTTGGGTTCATGTCGCACTACATGTAGCCACACCCTACTGTCTGTGTTTGTAAAATTTTGCTTACTGTTCTGTTTTAACACCATCACCTTTCCACCTTAATTAGTTTTGTACAGTTTTGGATTACTTGTTATTTTGGTCAGACTCTCGTCATGTGACTCTTATACCTATCATATTATTCCAGCCATTTGCTTTGTCTCTAGCACCATCTTATTTTTGATAATTATCTCTTTGCCTTAATTAATCAGATCATAGGTCATTCCTTCCCTTGCTATTCAGCTGTTCACACTTTACTCATACCGTTTGACACTTCTGATCACCTGCAAAGACTTGTTATTGAGCCTGTCAACTCTCCACTCACACCATTTGTATCATCTTTGACACTCTTAATTCCCTAGTATTATCTTGCCATTATCTCTCCGCCTGTAAACTCAATCCCTGTGCACTTCTCTCCACTTCGCCTGACGAAGGAGTAGCGTTCTGAAAGCTTGTAATTTCAAATCAACTTGTTGGACTATAACCTGGTGTCGTGTGACTTTTGAGTTTGTCCACAATAGTATGGGAAAGGTACCATTTTCCCCAGGACTCCAGCTTCATTAAACAAGTGATTTTTTAAAAAAAATCTGACACATCAGAAGGTGTGATCCAATGAGGATACAGAGAGTGCAGTTTTTTTTTATATTACTGTAAGTGTGTAGAGTCATAGAGTCATAGAAATGTACAGCATGGAAACAGACCCTTCAGTCCAACCCGTCCGTCCAACCCGTCCATGCCGGTCAGATATACCAACCTGCCAGCACCCGGCCCATATCCCTCCAAACCCTTCCTATTCATATCCCATCCAAATGCCTCTTAAATGTTGCAATTGTACCAGCCTCCACCACATCCTCTGGCAGCTCATTCCGTACACGTACCATCCTCTGCGTGAAAAAGTTGCCCCGTAGGTCTCTTTTATATCTTTCCCTCTCACCCTAAACCTATGCCCTCTAGTTCTGGACTCACCGACCCCAGAGAAAAGACTTTGTCTATTTATCCTATCCATGCCCCTCGATTTTGTAAACCTCTATAAGGTCACCCCTCATAGATGTTTTGAGCTGCACATGTACAGGGCAACCTTGATTATCCGAATGACACGGGCAGGGAGTATTTTGTTTGGATAATTGAATGTTCAGACAACACAGTTTACCCAAGTATTGGGACCTTGAGATCCTGTTCGACTAGTCTGAAATATGGATAACTGGTGTTCGGATAACCGAGGTTGCACTGTACATCAGTGCAACATCTGAAAGAAGATGATCCATTTTAATGCAAGCCACCAGAAAATTGACGTGAATACTCATTAAAGTCGAGAATGTGGTGCTTGCAAAGCACAACAGGTCCGGCAGCAGCCGAGGAGCAGGAGAATCGACGTTTTGGGCATAAGCCCTTCATCAAAAATCTGAAATGTCGATCCTCAGATGCTGCCTGACCTGTGTTTTTCCAGCACCACACTCTCGACTCTAATCTCCAGCATCTACAGTCCTCACTTTCGCCTAGTGAATACCCATTACCTTGAGCAGAAAATAGGTTAAGTGGGTCTCTAGCATGAAGAGAGTTTGCTACCAATGACTGAAGGTCAGGTAGCCATCTTACATTCAAGAAATTTCATTTGGTTAACTATCAGAGCACACATACTTTACTCAAAATACCCTTGATGAATGCGAGAAGGAACGTTTTACACGATCAAAGTTTAATTAAGGAACCCTTAATTAAAAACAGAATACTGAAAAGAATGCATGTACTTTTTAACTGCCGAAACTGTTTTTTGCATAACATCCAGCAGCTTTTTTAACAACAAAATAAAAAGCTGGAAAAAATGCAATAGTTCTGACAGCACCTATGGGTAGAAACAAAGTTAATGGTTCAGGTAAACGACCTTTCAACAGAAGAAAGACAAAAACGCAAGAGTTTTTGAGCCAGTAGTCGGGGGAAGGCGAGGCAAGAGAACAAAAAAGAGAAAGTCTCTGATCAGGTAGAGGTGTGGGGAGATTAAATATCAAAAGATTACATGATGTAACAGCTAAAGAGAGTGGTATTCAATGTCAAGAAGTGTTAAAAAATTTGCACCCAAATGAGGCATGAATTGTTAAATAAAATCCACCTGAAAGCAACATGGAGGGAAAAGAAAACAACAAGGGCCAAGACCAACCTGCAGCATCAACAAAGGAGCACCAAAGGGATATGGAATAAGATGGATGCAGAGGTTACAATCTAAAAACTTGTTCAATTCAACGGGCTGGAGTTGAAATCATTGTCAGGTTGCTACTCTGTTCCTACTTGTTTTACATTCAGATAGAGCCCCACACTTCTGACAGGAGATCCTTATCAGGACTCCTTCAAAAATGTGCAGTTTAGTTCAGCTCTGACAGGACCATGCCCCTTATTTTCACATATTCTGTGATTTAACTGTCCAGGACTGCAGACATTCTTTTCCGAGAGCTCTCCAAGCAGCTAAGTACATAAATTAAGTGAGAATGAGCTGAGTGCCAGGAGGGTAAGATGCAAGATGCTAGGGTACCAGTGGGTAGGGTACTAGCTGGGTACAGCGTCAGGGCACAAGGTGGGAAGGAGGATCAGTAAATGAAGGAGTAAGTTGGAGTGGCACGGAATATTGGTTCTGTTGGGAACTAGGACCTTTTTTTAAAAACTGGTCACAAAATATACTCAACTTAGTGATCATTTTAAGCAATTATCTCACCAGGTTGCTTGATTTGTCACATTATTTCTTGGAAAGGCTGTTTTGATCTCGGTAGTCAAAAATGACTTTCTGACCATTTTTCAAAAGAAGTAAGTTACCTTTACAACTCTAAAACAAAAGAACCATTTACTTCTGTGTTAAAATCCAAGTTTCCAGACAATAGTTAATTATAACCTTGAATCACCACACACTGTGGTACCACTCCCTGGATTGGCCACTTTCAATGTCTCCGCTTTTGGACCGTCTTTTACACATCCCTGCTCAATCTAATCCATTTTTAAAAATTGATCTCTTTGGTGATTTTCACAACTGCCATGCTATTTTGCTGGGGGTCAACAAGTGTGGCGCTGGTAAAGCACAACCGGTCAGGCAGCATCCGAGGAGCAGGAGAGTCAATGTTTCGAGCATAAGTTCCTCATCAGGAATGTTCATCTTGTGTTTCATATTCACTTGATGCTCTCATTGTCCAGTAATCATTCTAACAATCCCAAACTATTTACTACTTTGGGATCAAATAGTGACAACCTGTTTAGTGGAGGAGAGCGATTTGTCAATCATCACTTGACATCTCTCCAGCCACCAAAGTATGGGTTTGATTTACTTCTTTCCTGCAAAAGAGGTGATTCTGCCTCTTGCAGTTGGTATGCATCTTTCTTCATGCTGAAGATGTTCTTCTTTTGCCTGTTGTTCTCCACAGTATTTACATCCTGTACTCTTCCCTCGTTCTTTCTACTGGCAATTCTGAAAATCATTGTTCCCTTTTCCCCATTGTTTTGTTCGTTAGGCCTGGACTGTATCTCAGTATAGTACAAAGCCATGTCTGTTTTCCTTGAACAGGTACGGTAGCACACCACGATCTCTTATTTTGAAGGCAATTCTATCTCTGATGGGATCATCGTTCATTTACCCAAACTCACAATTTTCAAACTGATGTCTCAATGCAGTCACATTCTGATCAACACTTTTCCGCTCCTCCTAAGGTCTGATGTTAAACACATTATTAATAAATAATATTATTAGAGGATTTAAAATGGGTTTTTAAGGCCCTTTTTATTTATCCAGTCTGACGTTTTTGCTCTTCTGAGGTCTAGGGGGTAATATAGCTTGCAGCACTGAAAGCAGAGTTGCTGCTGTTGTGTTGAACTCTGTGGTTCTCTCATAGTTTTGCTGTTGTGAAGAGAGAGAGAATTCCAATTCGATCTTAAATCACCTTTCATCTCCACAGGAGCAGTGGCTGCAAAATTCAAAGGCATACAGACTCACCTTGTGTACGAAGTTGCAGAATGACATTCTAATTACTTCTAGCTGTTTCTTATAGCTCTGAAAAACCAGATAATGTCATCTGAACACTTGATGTACAATGTGCAGGTTTTAATGGTTTCTACCCATTGTATAAGCTTTCTGTTTCTGCTACTTATTACATGGTATGAGGTCTCAATACCACTGCTTACTCCAAGGTAGATGTGCTGCCACCACATTCATTCAGGGTAGAAATCTGCAGGGCCTGACTGCTTTAGTGTAGAAGAGATTAAAATAACACATTTGGTAGTTTAATGAGAAGAGACTCCTGTCTTTTCCATCATGTAGCTTATTGCATGATAGCAACTTGGTACAAGTTACATTGACATGAAAGACATTGTACCAGAGACTCCAGGAAAGAGCTGGACATTAGATTTTACTCATCTGAGATCTTAAGCTGTTCTCTTACCAAGTACATAGTACATCAGTTCTGAAGGGTCACTGAACTTTAAACTTTAATTCTCTTTTCTCTCCACAAATGTTGCAGACTTGCCGAGTTTCTCCAGCAATTTCTGGTCTTGTTTCAGACCTCCAACACCCACAGTTCTTTCTTTAATTTTCATAGTGTGTTATTTTGGTGGGTGGTGCTTATGAATGTCTTTAAGAACCTTATATTGTTAGACAACATCACCTTCATGCCTCGAAGCAGAAAGCCAAAAAGATCAGAGCTCACTTCACAATGTCAAGTCAGTGTGTATGAGCTACACAGTGTCTCCAGATACAGAAGGATGGACATCCATTCTGAAGAAGTGGTTAGGGCTAGGATATTGGAAACAGAAGTGACATAGGATGTCAGACAATTCACACAAATGAAGGTCAGAAGAGACTGTACAAAGGGAGAAAAATTTCAATGGAGAAGAAAAACCATCTTGTGTATTTCATTCCTTTTCTTTTTGCTGGAGTTGTCTTTGTCTTGGTTCTCTCCCTATCACTGTGTTGCATGCAAATGACTTTTCTTTAGCCATTCACACTTCATTTGGACATAATCTTCATTTCTTCACTGTATCTATTACCATATTTTTGGCTGTTACATCGTGAAATCTTTTGAGAGTTAATCCCCTCCTGGCCTCCAATCTAGTACTCATCTTTTCTTTCACTGTTCCTCCCCACAGCCCTGCCACTGCTGCCAGACCAGCTGAATTTGTGCAGCTCCTTTTGTCTTGTCCTAGATTTCCAGCAACTGCATTATTTTGCTTTTGTTCTTCACTCAAACTCAAAGCAATTTTTTATGACAGCAGACTTGACATTAAATTGCAAATGTATTATTCCACACAGCCTATGTGTCTACTTTCAGGTTTTGCTAACATTTCTCTTTAACTAAAAGCTCGGAAAGAAATCTGATCATTGTTACCTTATTGTTACAAACCAGCATCCTACATTGCAATTACAACTACATTGAAGTGCTATGCTTCAAAAAGTACTTAATTGCCTACAAAATGATTTTGGACATCCTGAAGTTGTGACAGGCGCCAGATAATTGTTCCTTCTTTCTCCCACCAGCTAATGGGGTCCCCTTGTCTGTATTATTTGGCGAAGGATTAACCGTTAGCAAAGTAACAGCCATGCTGATCTGCTGAACTTGGTTTAATGAGCTGGAAAATACACAGCAATCAACCGTGCACAGGGCTGCCGAGTGTTGGATGCCAAGTATTGGCAACAACCCTTTCATACAGTCTCCTCCTTGCTACTTGCAGTATCGCAATGAGAGTCACCTCGCGCACAAACAAAATACGCGAGCTGCCTGAACAATGTTTTCTCCTTGCAATTGAGTTCTGTTTTGTCATGGCTCCACACAGATGGGCAACCAGTACAAATCGGCAATATCTCTCTGGGAGTGGGAGTGGAGGCAATACCAGAGTCAGTCTACATTGGTCATAACTGGGAACCTTAATTAATTTTGCTTTTCACTTCTTTGGCCACCAGGAGGATCAAGTCTTTGCCTATTTAGGGAGGACTGGTGACCTTGCATGCAGTCCAGAAATCGATTGAGCCAGAAGAAAATGAAACAAATGGAATATGAATGGATTTCTTCTTCGATGATGTTTCTAGTATTCAATTTTTCAATTTTCATATGAAAACAAACTGAAAAATGTAGCTCGACTAAAAAAATGAAATTCAGCAAAGTGAACCGACCTCTGTAAAAAGGTCTCAGCTGTGTGTTTCAAGACCTCGATATTATGATAATAAATCTCTGTCCTGAATAACACAGCTTACAAAACATACCAGTTATATTTTGTGACACTAAAGTACAAGGTCAGAATAATTGTGATGAAGGAGGCTTTTGCCATTTCTTTGTCCTTCAGTGAACGTAGTAATAAAATTGAATGGTGGAACCCATTAGCTTCCATACATATGAATTAGGAGCCTGCTGGGCATTCAGTCCCTTGAGTCTGTTCTTCTTAGTGATCTAACCGCCAGGCTGCACACCCCTTCAACTATATACAACAAGCAAGATACTAATCATACTCAAGCAGCCCACACTTGTAAAACTTAAAACAACGTCCATCATTAGACTTGATTCTGTGACTGGACAACATTTGCTAAGTAATCTGAAGTGAGTGAATAATTACACTGATTATTAGTCAGGTTCACTGTGTGATGGACTTGCATGTAGTGGAAACTACACAGGGCCCTATGATTGCGAACAGAAATAACGTATATATACACATTGCATCTGTTTCAACACATCAAGACAGGTGACTGGCATCCTCTAATTCATTTCATTTCTAAGGCAATGCCTTGTCCAGAGTCAACACAACTGGTTTAAAACCAAACAAAACTTGCCAGTTAACTGTCACTCATCAGTGAACTGGTGCATTCTCCATGGCAACACCTCCATCCCTAATCACTTGCCAGCCAACCAATCAATCTTGTGTAATATAAAGGTTTTTTTGGCCCCAGAACAATTTTTATTCTCACAACAGGTTGAACTCAGCTCAATTATGCTGAACAGAAATTATTTAGAATTTACAAACTCTGTTCAAAACCAGATTCTGGAACGTCGTCAAAAAGAGAGAACGTCGATCACATGATTAAAATAAAGTCACACGCTCTGGCTTAACCATCCCACTGAAAGTGGATTGGTGCTTTTTGTTGCTTATTTCTGAGTCCAATAAGGTTGAGTAAAAAAAAAAAAGAGCAAAGCACAATGTCATAGAGTCATAGTCATAGAGACATAGTCATAGAGATGTACATCACGGAAACAGACTCTTTGGTCCAACCCATCCATTCCGACCAGATATCCCAACCCAATCTAGTCAGCACCTGGCCCATATCCCTCCAAACCCTTCCTATTCATATACCCATCCAAATGCCTTTTAAATGTTGCAATTGTACCAGCCTCCACCACTTCCTCTGGCAGCCCATTCCATACACGTACCACCCTCCGCGTGGAAATCTTGCCCCTTAGGTCTCTTTTATATATTTCCCCTCTCACCCGAAACCTATGCCCTCTAGTTCTGGACTCCCCCACCCCAGAAAAACGACCTTGTCTATTTACCCTATCCATGCCCCTCATGATTTTATAAATCTCTATAAGGTCACCCCTCAGCCTCCGACGCTGCAGGGAAAACAGCCCCAGCCTATTCAGCCTTTCCCTATAGCTCAAATCCTCCAACCTTGGCAACATCCTTGTAAATCTTTTCTGAACCCTTTCAAGTTTCACAACATCCTTCTGGTAGGAAGGAGCCCAGAATTGGCCCATGTCCTGTACAGCTGCAACATGACCTCCCAACTCCTGTACTCAATACTCTGACCAATAAAGGAAAGCATGCCAAACACCTTCTTCACTATCCTATCTACCTGTGACCCTACTTTCAACGAACTATGAACCTGCACCCCAAGGTCTCTTTGCTCAGCAACACTCCCCATGACCTTACCATTAAGTGTATAAGTCCTGCTCTGATTTGCTTTCCCAAAATGCAGCACCTCACATTTATCTGAATTAAACTCCATCTGCCACTCCTCAGCCCATTGGCCCATCTGATTAAGATCCCATTGTAATTGGAGGTAACCTTCTTTGCTACCCACTACACCTCCAGTTTTGGTGTCATCTGCAAACTTACTAACTATACCTCTTATGCTCACATCCAAATCATTTATATAAATGACAAAAAGTAGTGGACCCAGCACAGATCCTTGTGGCACTCCACTGGTCACAGGCCTCCAGTCTGAAAAACAACCCTCCACCACCATCCTCTGTCTTCTACCTTTGAGCCAGTTCTGTATCCAAATGGCTAGTTCTCCCTGTATTCCATGAGATCTAATCTTGCTAACTAGTCTCCCATAGGGAACCTTGTCGAACGCCTTACTGAAGTCCATATAGATCACATCTACTGCTTTGCCCTCACCAATTCACTTTGACACATTTTCAAAAAACTCAATCAAGTTTGTGAGACATGATTTCCAATGCACAAAGCCATGTTGACTATCCCTAATCTGTCCTTGCCTTTCCAAATACATGTACATCCTGCCCTCAGGATTCCCTCCAACAACTTGCCCACCACTGATGTCAAGCTCATCAGTCTATAGTTGCCCTGCTTGTCCTTACCACCCTTCTTAAATAGTGGCACCATGTTAGCCAACATCCAGTTTTTCAGCACCTCACCTGTGACTATCAATGATACAAATATCTCAGCAAGAGGCCTTCTCTAGCTTCCCACAGAATTCTATGGTGCAGCTGATCAGGTCCTGGGAATTTACCCACTTTTATGAGTTTCAAGACATCCAGCACTTCCTCCTCTCTAATATAGAGATTTTTCAAGATATCACCATCTATTTCTCTACATTCTATATCTCCTATGCCCTTTTCCACAGTAAACACTGACGCAAAATACTCTTTTAATATCTCCCCCATCTCCTGCCACCTTGCTGATCTTTGAGAGGCCCTATTCTCTCCCTAGTTACCCCTTTGTCCTTAATTTATTGATAAAAACCCCTTATACAAATCATCAGAACTCTCAAGCATGAAAATCACAATAAGTCAATGCTACTCCCATCATTGATCTATGAGATATGTCTAAATATGCTCACTGGATGTGTGCTTTAATGTTATTACATTACAAATGATTTATACCACTTTTTGGGCTAACATCAAGCTTAACACTCAAAAGTGACAGAAAGTGGAGCACAGTGTTAAGAGGAATCACTGAGTAAATGTAGAGACTGCTCAGGTTTCTATTAAAGTCCTGGCACAGGACAGAAAAGGAAATATTCCAGCTGATGTATCAGTTACCAGGAGACCTTCATTGTGAGAAATCTATACAATTTACATGGTGTTTGACATACTGCTGCAGCCAAAGGGATAAATGAATATTTACTCCATATGTGCATCAGAAATTTTTGTCATCACTATAAAATCACTAGACAAGCAACAGCAGTTTTAAAAAGATCTTTACACTCAGGTTTACCAAACCCACGGTCTTACAATCTGCAATTGAAGAGCTGCGCTGTTACCCACTGTCTGGTGGTCTGAGAGGACACTGTCAATTCAGGTTTACTCTTCAACACGAAAGCACACAATGTATGTTCTGTTCACAAACTGCCTTTGGAACAAGATCAGCAAGGAACAAAGCAGCTTCAGTGCTGCCATTCCCTGTGGTTTAGTAATTCCTCTGGTATTATATGGTCAGTACACATAGGGATCTCAGAGTTAATTCTCATGTAAGTCATTCCAAATTGAATGACTGCCAATGATAAGTTATAACACAATTCAATTCAGTGTGAAGCTGGTGAAAGTTCAGACTACAAAGGCATTTCAGGAAGAGGGGCTGATTCTAATCTCTCAGTGTTGAGATTAATCAATAGAAAACATAACAGCGATAAAACAAATATTTGAGACATTGTGCTTCTCTGTTTGTATACACAGTGCAAAAAAACGAGTACCTAAAGTATAACACATATTTTTGAATTGTTAATTGTGATTGCAAAAGGTCATTGCAACCTACGACATGATCCAGAAACGAAGAGCTGGTTTCACTCGGGAGCCTGTAAAATAAAACAAAAATGACTTTTTTTTTACAAACACAGACAATCCTCACATGCATGAGGTTGACAATGGGATTTCTGAAGATGAGAATGAAAAATCTACAGAGGTCTTATTTAAGTTGGGGGCGCCAGGCCTTGCTCCCTAGAAACTAGTAGTGTTTGTCATGGTGTTACTTCACAATTTTCCAGCAGACTTTTTGCACGTAGGTAAACATTTCGTGCTTCTTGTGCTTGACTGGGGCTGAGCCAAATCCACATTCAAGACGTCAGGACCTTCTCCCCAATGGGGCCTGCCCATGCAGATTTTAAACAGCTCCCGTCATCTGTCAAAATCTAAGGAGCTTGCAATTTTGCAATTTCTCTGGAAAGAAAGCATTTAATTTTAGGCAGTTTAAAATGAGCAGAAAGGTTTATCTTTTTACAGTTGTCAGTTCACAGATACAGTGCCAATTTGCCAGTAATATTGTTTGATATGAGAGTGGACAGATGGCACATGCTGATAACTGAGCCCCATTCTGAAAGGCTTCCGCAACTGTGACAAAATTGATCAGTTTGCTTCCCTAAATTGCAAACCAATTGAGAAAGAGTAGAAAGTTACTGATTAGACCACTCCTTTACTAGTAAGGCAGAGACAGGACAACAAAAAAGAGTTCTAGCTGATATGAACATCGAATAAATCAGTAGCCTTGGCATCCTTATACCACTCTGAACCTACACTTAAAGTCATAGAGATGTACAGCATGGACTTCAGTCCAACTTGTCCATGCTGACCAGATACCCTAACCTAATCTCATCCCATTTGCCAGCACCCGGCCCATATCCCTCTAAGCCCTTCTTATTCATTACCCACCCCAGATGCCTTTTAAATGTTGCAATTGTACCAGCCTCCACAACTTCCTCTGGCAGCTTATTTCCATACACACATCACCCTCTGCATGAAAAAGTTGCTCCTTACATGTCTTTTATAACTTTCCCCTCTCACCCTAAACCTATGCCCTCTAGTTCTGCACTCCTCTGGCCGAGGGAAAAGACCTTGTCTATTTATCCTATCCATGTTGTAAATGATTTCATAAACATCCAAGAGGTCACCCCTCAGCCTCAAGACGCTCCAGGGAAAGCAGCCCCAGTCCATTCAGCGTCTCCCTCTAGCTCAAACCCTCCAACTCTGGCAACAGGCTTGTAAATCTTTTCTGAACCCTTTCAACTTTTGTAATGTCCTTCCGATAGGGAGGGAGAACAGAATTGCACACAATATTCCAAAAGTGGCCTAAACAATGCCCTGTACAGCTGCAACATGACCTCCCAACTCCTATACTGAATGCTTGAACAATAAATGATTTTATAAACCTCAATAAGGTCACCCCTTGATTATTGTTCTGTTCACTGCAGGCACTCTATCATAGGAGATCTAATAAACTGCAAAGTGAAATGAAAATTTACGTCAAAACAAAATAATCCCAAAACTTCCAATAAAGGGTGAACTTTCAATAAAGGGTGACTGCTGTCAGGAATTAATAGCAGATTCCCTTTTAATTTTATAGGGGAGCAGACTTACTTTAAATAACAAGTGCTTTATCAATTTTAAAATGTGTGACAACAAAAAGTAAGTTGGCTTGAGTCAACAGAAGTGGACCAGGATGGAGAGTCACAACAGGGGCTTGGAGATGAGGCTACAAAATAAACAGCAGCACCCACAGGAAACAAAAGTATCAACCCTTGGAGTCACTTGTGTGATTGGTAAAAAGCCCTGGTCAATCACTGATTATTACACTCCCCGCCAACTCTCCCCAAGACTTAGCCGAGGACACAGTTATTTCTTTAAACGTCTCCACTGTGGAAACCTGCCAGAGCAATCAGTTATTACGGGTAAAAACTTATGGATGCTATTCAAGTCAGTCTTTCACAGGCACAACTCTGTACTTACAGGTTACTCGCATTCAAAGTGCGAGCGAAGAGGAAGGAGGGAGGGTGGGTCTGGGGACAGAGACAGTAAAAGAGGAAAAAGAGACTCAGCCAGAATCAGGTTGATTGAATTGGAATTTTAAAAAGATCAATTTTTATTGAACTTTGAGCCACAAAACTGCTGAGAATAACTTCGCCTCATACAACGGTTTGAAAAAATACATTTTCCCTGAAGCCAGAAGCAGAACTCCTCACTGGCTTTGGATGTGGTTAATCCTAAATGGTAATGTGCTATCATCCCCTCTAATACTGGGACATCTCAGATCACTCTACACCTTCCCTCTGCCCCAAATGTTTCGCTATTTCCAATGGAATTGTCAGCTCACGCATGTAAACGACGTAAACATTTTCTGATGTGCTTCATCACAACCAAATGCTTTGCCTTAATCCATAACGTGGAAGTCCGGGTGTTGGACTGGGGTGGATAAAGTTGAAAATCACATGATACCAGGTTATAGTCCAACAGGGGTTGCTAGCTGCCTGGGGAAGGAACAGCAGTCCGAAAGCTTGTATCGAAAGCTTGTATTTTCAAATAAACCCTGTTGGACTATAACCTGGCGTCATGTTATTTGCAACTTTGCCTTAATCCACACAGTTGCAGTCAGAACTTTTAATGACTTCCTGTGTCTGCTCCGATTTCCTCCCATAGTCTAAAGTGCAGATTAAGTGGATTGGTCATGCTTAAAATAAAATGTTCCATAGTGTCAAGGGATGTGCAGGTTAGGTGGGTTAACCATGGTTATGGGTATGGATTGGGTGCTTGTCAGAGGGCTGTATGGACTTGATAGGCTGAATTGCTTCTTTCTGTATTATAGGGATTCTATGATATGATTCCATGACTTTGAGAGATGAGAGGGTTTAAGTAATAGACCATGGGATTAGTCACCAATGTCAGTGACACAAATGCATACCTTGTTTGGACTTGCATATCATGTTTGTTACAGGTTATAGTACAAACTGTTCTTTCTTCAATGGATATTGCTCAGTCAGTCAGAAATCATTGGCCGTGCTATTACTCCTGTTGAAAGCAGTGGTTATGCATTTGGTCCTCACAGAGGGTAGAATAGAAAGGGGTTGTTCATCAGATAGATGATGCAGACTTCCGGAATTTCACACTCCCTCATTCCAGCTATGGAGCTTGCACTGACTCTCCCCAGAGGAAAACTGACTTCACGGCTTGCTTGAGAGAAATAAGTGAACAGAGTACAATTATGCAGACATATTGTTCAGTGTCCAGACGCTCAAGTTTCAAACCATCACAGAGATGACAACTGCAATGGGATTCCCACTGCTTCTTCATGAACATATTTTTACTGCTATTAAAAAGAATATCAGAGAGAATTTTATTCCCAGCTGCTTTTCAGCAGTAACTCAGCACAGACCTTCTGCATCCAGACATTTCCTGAGCTCAGAACGTCATCAGACGCAATGCCTTCGCAGCATGAAAAACTTCTGCACAACGAGTGAAATAAACAGATTTACTGTTGTGAAAACGCCTCTTGAAAAACAAACATACCAAAATGGTTTTGTGCCACAAGTTTAATGCACTACAACCATGAACCAGCTTAGAATTTTCTTCACTAATACTGCTATGTTCTGCTGAAATCATTGACAGAAAATTAAACTAAAGGAACAGAAAGCAAAAGGCGGCAGCATTGTGATTCCTTCGATGATAACTGTGCTAAAGCCAAATTACTTACATGAATATTTCTCAACAAATAGCAATCTGAATTTGGCCCCACTGACAATTTTAGATACTCAACCCTGCTCAGTAAACTTTTATCTTTCTCAGATGCTACTGATTTGACACTGAAATTGATCCATATGTAATAAGGTCCACAATGTCTTGTCCAAAAATCTAGTCAATAATATTACGCAAAGCAATTAGCTAGGTGCCGAAAGACCTGCAAATGCTGGGAATCTGAAACAAAAACAGAAATTGCTGGAAAAGCTCAGTCGGTCTGGCAGCATCTGTGGAGCGAAAGCAGAATTCATGTTTCGGGTCCAGTGATTCTTCCTCACAACTTAGTTAGATGTATCTTGTTTGATGGAGAAACCTCTAACATAATCAAAAGGATCAATAGTGTGCTCAAAGTATCATTAATGGAAACTGGTTACATAATCAATCGGAAACCATTGTGCAGCACATGAACATGTATTCATTTTATATTGTCAAGCTAACATTTGCAATTGGAAACCCATACAATTTAAAACATAGAAAGATGTCTTTTTTCCATCCAAGTAATCCTTAATCGCACTCTGGTATTGGAACATTGGCTGGTACATCATTAACGCAACTGCCACTGAAAACTCACTTTTTATGTTGTAAAACCTTGTCTAAATATAGTTAAAAACTGTATTGAAACTGTAAGAAAAAAATTATTGCTCAATTAAAAAAAAATTGCCAAAGCTTTCCATTTCACAGTCATCACGATAAACCATAAAAAGGCCAAATTTCAAACAAACAGTCACAACAAATTATACAACAGGAGACAAGGGAATGGATTGGTCAGCAAGTCAACTCTGATTGGCTGAGATATTCCCATGATGATATCAACAAGGAACTATAGGTTCTGAAGCTCCAAGGTCACAAAAAAAAAACTGACTTGGCTATATTGCTTTTATTTGCAGCATATGGATGTATGTTGTTTATACAAGCAGAAATGAGTCACATTATGAGTTCAATTATGAGCTGGTGTAGTTGTGCTAAAGTACTAACATTGTTGGCTAAGATAAATGTTACTCCTATTAAACCATAAATATATTTTCTAACTAGAGATGTTTGCATGGCAGATAGACCACTGCCTTTATGTTAGCTGTTTGTTACTGAAATCTAAAACCAATTCCATGATCATCTCTCTCTTCCAAAAGCCCAGACCTTTCTCCTAGATATTCACTGACTTTTCTTTTAATGCATGGCATGGCGTGTATCTGAGCCACTTATTGTGGTAAACCATTTTATGCTGTAACTATCCTTGCTGAAAAATTTCTCCCTTATTCTAACTCCAAAAATTGAAATTATTTCCCCATCAAAATTTGATAATCCTCCAATAAAGGTTACAATAATTGCTTTTAAAATAAACTTCTTGAATGACAACAGCAAATGAATCAATTGGTATGACTTTGATTAAGACCTGTAAGCATTCTCTAATCCTTCAAGTGAAGAGGAATGCAAAAACACCAAAATTCCATGACAATTCAACACTTCATGACCATTAGCTTCTTGTACATCAGGACTTCCCTTCCAATTTTGAATCAATTAATATTGCCTCAACATTAGAGGAAAGGATGATAGTATAAACATGGAGCAGGGTAAAGTGACATTAAAATGGTTTGAGAAAGCTTCTTTGAAATGCACGAAATAGACTCATTACCCGGATTTTTGTAGATTTCAAATAATAATTAATAACGCAATTTGTACCTCAAATGTTAAAAGTTTGGAACTCCATTTTGTTTTCCTGGCACATGAAAATGCAAATACAATAGTCAAAACAGGACTCATGACAAATGCCTAGAAAACAGAGTGTGGTCATAAGTAACCCATGAACACATTTCTAACGAGAAACTACTTACGTGGCAATAAATGCCCAAATGCTTGAAAAAGCAGGTCCATCTTCTCAGAAGCACGTGGTTGACATTCCTCCCTTTGGAGTTAAGTGTCACACTGCCTTAATATTGGCAGCTAGCCAAACATAACACAAATATGCATCATTCCTAGGCACTATGCCAAAAGGACCAAGGATCTTTATTGATTCTTCTCGGAGGGTACTACTGACTGATGCATTTGTAACTAAGTTATGAACATTACTCAAAAACTGTCACTTGACTTCAGAATATAGCGATCATCTGTGTAGTTGGGCTGTTTTCCGGTGATACTTAAGATTTTTCCTTGGAGTGATATGAAGGATATGCTGCAGCGCTTATTCATGTATTGTTCCTGTTATTCAATTCATTCCTTTACTTATTACCAACTACATTTCAATCATACCATTGGGCCTGATCAAAGGACCTGGCTCAGTTGTTGGATCATGTGTAATATGCTGCTGCCATGCTTTACATTGTTTTGTTTCCAGCTGTAGACAAGGCCAGCATGATACGGAAACAAAACCATGCGTGGTGTTCCTCTACAATAGAATTTATCTTCTATAATTTAATATTTTTCCTTGAACTGTGAGCTTGTGGCACATTGTGTGCTGAGGAATGCTAGGTAATGGAGCTTAAATTATTGACAGATGTATCCTTTTCCTTCAATCTCGCTTCATGCCCTTGTTGTTCAAATAATCTGCATTGCTTCTTAGTTTTGTCATTGAGCGACTCATTTACATCAAAGATAAAGCTTAAAAATAGACCATTTGGACAAAATCTATGCCAGCATTTACGCTCCACTCAAGCCTCCTCTCAAGCTTTCTTCACAGCATACCTCACCAATTATTCAATTCTCTCTCATAAGTTTGTCTAGGTTCCCCTTAAAAGCACCTATACCAGTCACCTCCGATCCCTGCTCTGGAGAGTACCAAATTGTCATCACTGTTTGGATAAAGAATTCTAGCCGAATTCCTGATTTAGTTTCTTGGGGGCCAACATATCTCGGGGCACACAACAATCAATGTGTGGTCTAACTAAGATTCAGTCTGTGTTTAGTTCAACTTCCCTGTTCAGTACTAGAACTGAACATAATGTTTGATTTACCTGTTTCGTTTTAGATGGTATTAACTGGCATTGCAGTTTTCCAGACATTTCTGTTCCTCTATATTTATACTCTTATTTCCAGGTAATATGCAACCTCCCTAAAAATAAATATATCACACTTGTCTCCATTAAATGCATTTGCTATTATATAATATAGCCTTCAACAATTCATTCTTCTTTATTCACTTGGGAGACATGGGCATTGTTGGCTAGCAAGCAAGTATTGTCTGTCCCTAATTGCCCTTGAGAAGGTGGTGTTGAATTTCCTTCTTGAACTGCTGCAGTTCACGTGCTATAGATTGACTCACAATGCTGTTAGGGAGGGATTCCACCATTTTGACCCAGTGACATTGAAGGAACGGCAGGACAGTGAGTGGCTTAGAGGAGAACTTGCAAGTGCTTATCTTCCCATGCATTTACTGCCTTTGTCCTTCGAGACGGAAGTGGCCATGTGTTTGGAACGTGCTAAGGATCTTTGGTGAATTCCCACAGTGCATCTTGTTGATAGTAGCAGCAGTGTGTACTAAGCGTCAGTGGTGGAGGGAGTGGATGCTTGTGGATGTTGTGTGAGTCAAGCAGCTGCTTTGTCCTGGACAGTATCAAGCTTCTTCAGTGTTACTGGGGCTGCACTCATCCGGGCAAGTGGGAAGTATTCCATCACACTCCTGACTTGTACTTTGTAGATGGTGGACAGGCTTTGGGGAGTCAGGAGGTGAGTTACTCACTGCACTATTCCAAGTCTCTGACCTGCTTTTGTAGCCAAAATGTTTTTATGGCAAGCCTAGTTGAGTTTCTAGTCAATGGTAATCCCAAGATGGTGATAGCAGGGTATTCAATGATGGCGAGACCAGCGAATGTTAAGGGGCAGTGGTTAGTTTGTCTCTTATTGGAGATGGCCATTGCTTGGCATTTGTGGGGCATGAATGTTACTTGCCACTTGACAGTCCAAGCCTGGATATCGTCCAGATCTTGTTGCATTTGAACGTGGACTGCTTCATTATCCCTGGGAGTTGTGAATGATGCTGAATATTGTGTAATCATCAGCAAACATTCCCACTTCTGATCTTAAGGTGGAGAGACGATCATTGATGGTGCAGCTGAAGGAGGCTTGGTCTAATACACTATCCTGAGGAACTCCTGCAGAGATGTACTAGAGCAGAGATGACTGATCGCCAGCAAAGACAACTATCTTCCTATGTGCCAACCAGGTATGACTCCAACCAGCGGAGAGTTTGCCCCTTGATACCTATGACTTCAGTTTTGCTTGGACTCCTTGATGCCACAGTTGGTCAAATGCAGCCTCTCTGCTCACCTCTGGAATTCAGCTCTTTTGTCCATGTTTGACCCACAGCTATAATGAGGCTGGAGCGGAGTAGCTCTGGTGGAACCCAAAGTGGGTATCACTGAGCAGGTGCTGCTTGATAGCACCTTCCATCACTTTACTGACAAATGAGAGCAGACCGATGGGGTGATAATTGGCCAGGTTGGATTTATCCTGATCTGTGTGAACAGACATATGGGCAATTTTTCATACCATTCAGGCAGGGCTGTAACTACACTGGAAGAGCTCAGCTAGGGGAGTGGCAAATTCTGGAGCACAATTCTTTAGTACTATTGCCAGAACTGATTCAGGGCCCATAGCCTTTGTGGTATTCAATGCCTCCAACTGTTTCTTTACATCACATGGAGTGAATTGAATTAGCTGAAGACAGTGATGCTGGGGACCACTGGAGAAAGCTGAGATGAAACATCCACTCGACACTTCTGGCTGAAGATTGCTGCAAAAGTTTCAGTTTTACCTTTTACACTGATGTGTTGGGCTCTTCCAGCATTCAGGACTGGGATATTCAAGGATTTTCTCCTCCAGTGAGTTGTTTAATCGTCTTAGCTCAGACAGCTCCCTTGGTACTCCACTGAGGTTTTGGATAAGACCCTAATCAAATCCAAGAAATGGGACTTGAACTCACAATCGAATGAGTCCATGGAGAGAGGTACTGCTGACAGCAGTGAAAAGAAAAACAAGCATTTGCTTTAAATATAATTCTTCACTTTTTATGGAAGGTAATTTATTCATCAATGGGATATTAGCTTGTGGAGCCAGCTTATTCAGAGTTTAATGTTCTGATAAATGACAACTTCATCACATGACAGATTTTAAAAATAAAATTAAACCATACCACTTTCTGTCAAACCTTGAGTTGCATAAAAGGCATGAGACACAATTATTTGAACAGACCGGCAGCGAACGTTTGCGATTTTATGGAAATGATGGTACGTGAGAGAATGAAAAACAGAGAATAGGAAAAAGGGACAGACAGGCAACAGCTTTGATTTGTTTCATTTCCTTTTCATGTTAAATGTTTCATTGAAGAGCATTTTGAAAATGCACTGCGAATCATGACCCTCACCTGAACACTCAACAATGAGCTATCTGCTCATGCAAAATCTTGAAAAATAAACAGTTGTAACAAAGTCACCACCTTACTCTGAACCCACATGGTACGAGCAATGATAGTCACTCAACAATATGGGAGATAGGTGACTAATAATGGAGAGGCCCTGCAACATTCTGAATTCGCAAATTTTCAAAAATGCTACTTTCAACGAGGTGTTAGGGGGAAATCTGAATTAGGGTGGCATCTCACTGTGCCTTCTTGGTGCACTGGAACTAAGAGCTATTTTAGAAAATCAGTAGGTTTATTAACCTGTTGAACCAAGGCAAGCTCTCCACAAAACACTCCAAAACGTTTCACTACGCCACTCGGTCTTCATGCCTAATCAATTCTCTCTTGGAATCATGGATTTTTTTTTTGATTTATTCACTCCTGCCCCTTCAACAATTTATTCTTTCTTCATTCAGTTGTGGGATGTGAGTCTCACTGATTAGGCCAGAATTTATTGCCCATCTCTGGTTGCCCTTGAGAAGGTGGGGTGAGCTGCCTTCTCGAACCACTGCACTCCATGTGATGTAGGTATAACTGCAATGCTGTTCAAGAAGGAATCTTCCTGCTTTTGTCTTCAATTCTTCATTGAAATAAATGATAATATTCTCTGAACTTGCTTGATTTGCTGTATCTCTATGCCAACCTTTTGCAATTTGTGCATAAGGATATTCAGATCCCTCAGTCATCTCATAGCTCTGCAATTGCTCACCAATGAGAGAGCATGCATCTTTATTCTTCCCACTAAAAGGAACAATTTCATATTTTCCCCAGATGATATTCCATTTACCACATCTATGGCCACGCACCTAGACTATCAATATCTCTTTGTAACTCCCTTGTATCCTTGTCACAACTTACTTTCCCACCTAACTTTGTTCTGTCAGCGAATTTGGCAACTATAGTTACTGTCTCCATCCATGCTCATACATGGGTGCCACGGTGGCTCAGTGGTTAGCACTACTGCCTCACAGCACCAGGATCCCAGGTTCGATTCCAGCCTCAGGCAACTGTCTGTGTGGAATTTGCATATTCTCCCAGTGTCTGCCTGGGTTTCCTCAGGGTGCTCCGGTTTCCTCCCACATTCCAAAGATGTGCAGGTCAGGTGAATTGGCCATGCTAAATTGCCCATAGTGTTAGGTGCATTAGTCAGAGGCAAATGAGTCTGGGTGGGTTACTCTTCAGAGGGTCGGTGTGGACTGGTTGGGAATTTAATCTAATCATATTTATAGCATAATCCAAAGAACTATTCTCTATTTACCAAGTTACGGTCACAATAACACTTTCAAAAGAGTATCAGATTCGCAACAGCAAAAAAAATTAGTGCAAAACAAATTCCTCCATGTCATTCATAACAAACAGTTGAGATCCCATCACCAATCCCTATGGAACACACTTATTACATCATGTCAATCTGAAAATCTCAATTACATTTACTCTGTTTCCTTTATGCCAGCCTATCTTTTTATCCATGCCAATATGGCAGCCCTATAACATGAGCTTTAGTTTCCTGCAGTAACCTTGGATGAGACAGCTTATCAAATGCCTTCTGGAAATCAAAATACAGTGCATCCACCAACTGCCCTTTATCCACAGCAAGTAATGCTTCCATCACCCCTCAGACACACCACATCATTAAATTATCTTTTGTTACTTAATTTCTTTTCTTCCCTCACATTTTCCCACCTTACATCTCTTATTCAGAATCTTAAATCAGTGTCCCTGAATCCTTGTCCCATCAGCTAATAGGAATAGATTTTCTTTGTCTACCTTATGTAAGCTCAATATTGATTGTCACAAAAAACAATGTGGCTCACTAATCCCCTTTAAGAAAGGAAACTGCCATCCTTACCTGGTCCGGCCTACATGCAACCCCAGACCCACTGCAATGTCGCTGACTTTTAACCGCCCTCTGGGTAATTAGGGATGGACAGTAAATGCTGGCCTAGCCAGTGATGCCCTCATTCCGTGAATGAATTCAAAAATACTTGTGGCCAAGCCAGAGCTTTTACAAAGGTAAAGTTCTACACTTTTGTATTCAATGCCTGTAGCAAAACTAACGTAGTGTACAAAATCCCATGCAAGGACTGCACAAAACACTACATAGGACAAACAGGAAGACAGCTAACGATCCGCATCCACGAACATCAACTAGCCACGAAACGACACGACCAGCTATCCCTAGTAGCCACACACGCAGACGACAAGCAACATGAATTCGACTGGGACAACACTACCATTATAGGGCAAGCGAAACAAAGGACAGCCAGGAAATTCCTAGAAGCTTGGCACTCATCCACAAACTCCATCAACAAACACATAGACCTGGACCCAATATACCGGCCACTACAGCGGACAGCTGAAACTAATAACCGGAAGCGGCAGGGACAGGCCACTATAAATGCCGGAGGAAACACCACAGAAGCGCTTCACAGGAGGCTCCCAAGCACTGAGGATGTCACCTAGACAGGGGATGAAATGTTTGCAACAAAAACTTCCAGCTCGGCGAACAGAACTAGAGCAACGAGCACCCGAAATATAAATCTTCTCACAAACTTTGAATGCCTGTACCTACCAAACCCAAAATTCTATTCTTCTCGGCAGCTTCTCTCTCTCTCTCAAAATGCCCTGTCACCTTTAAAGGATGTGTGTATGTGAAGCCTCTTTCGAGATCTTCATGACTGAGGTCTTCTACTAGGTTCTGAAGAAGCACTTAAAAAAACTAAGGCCATTTCTTAGTCCTCAGCTGGTTGAGATAAACAGCCTCAATGAGTGTTGGGGTTCTGTCTCCATCCATGTTCATATTTATACAGAGGAACTTTGATTATCCGAAGGACATGGGTGGAGAGTATTTTGTTCAGTTAATCGAATACTCAATAATGGAGTGCTGGATAAAATAGTTTAGCTGAACATTGGGACACTGCAATCTTGGCAGATAATCCGATATTTGGACAATTGAATGCCGATAATCGAGGTTCCTCTGTAGTATCATCCACAGAGCTACTCTGTATTTCTATCAAAATGGATAACTTCACATTTATTAACATTGTATTCCATCTGCCAAACATTTGCCCACTCACTTAAAAGTATCTCTGTTCCTCTGCAAAGTTTCACAGTCCTCTGCACACTTTGCTTTGCCACTTATCTTTGCCACTTATCTTAGTGACATCAGCAAACTTTGACACACTAAACGTGGTCCCCAACTGCAAATGATATATATAAATTATGAATAATGCAGTCCAAGACTAATCCCTGAGGCACACCACTAGTCACTGATTGATTGTCAACCAGAACAGCACACATTTATCCCCACTCTTTGCTTCCTGTTAGTCAACCAATCCTCTATCCATGCTAATACTTTACCTGTAAAGTTATGCATCTTTATCTTATGCAGCAACCTCTTGCATGGACCTTGTCGAAGGCCTTTTGGAAGTCTAGGTACACCACATCAACTGGATTCCTGTTGTCCACCTTGCTCGTAATGTCTTCATAGGATTCCAAAAGATTTGTTAAGCATGACCTACCCAACGAGATGCAGTACTTGATTTATTTCTTTCTTGAAAATAGACTCAAGTATCTTCCCCATTATAGAGGTTAAGCTACCTGGTCTATAATTCCCCATCTTTTACCTACCTCCCTTTTTAAACAGTGGTGTCATATTTGCTGTTTTCCATTCTGCTAGGACTGCCGCAGAGTCCAGCGAATTTTGGAAAATTACCCCCAGTGCACTTGCTATTTCTCCCACTATCTCTTTTGGTACCCTGGTGTCGTCCTTGAATATCAGAGCTGCACCACCTCCCTTATTAGGGCCAGGAGACTTGTCTATCCTTAGCTGTATTAGCTTGCCTAACATTACCTGTTCTGTAATAATTTGGAGATGCCGGTGTTGGACTGGGGTGTACAAAGTTACGATGACAATAACACTGCCAAAAGAGTATCAAATTCGCAACAGCAAATTAACCAGACTTTCTAAAAAAAAAATTAGTACAACTCAAGACTTTTTTTTTGGGAATTATGACAGCATTCTGATGGAAGAATAAGAGTGACTCACAACTTTCCATTCTGATAATCAATTCCAAGAAAGCAGACCATTCCCATTCCCAACTAACATTAATAACTCAGGACTTCAGTATGTAGCAATACTTTATAAAATAAATTATGGGGCAGACAGATCATTGAATAAGTACAGATTTTTACTGTTAGCCTGTTTGTTTTTTTTATCATAGACATTTAAACAAAGCAATTTTTCATTTTATTCCAATAAAGTGTTGCAATATCTTCCTTAGTACTTGTCTTAGTCTGTGACCTCAACCACAATTTGAAGTCAGTCGAAGGACTCAGCTCAGGGTATTTACAGTCTTGTATTTTCTAAGTGCCTCAAGTCTATAAAAGTTTTATTTCATAAAGCCAGCACTTCAGTTATGAACTCAACTATCATACAAATAACTATGCTCTCATCAAATAGTTGAAGTGTAGTATTTAAAAGTCAAAGCAAATAAGTAATGCGCTTGTGATATTTAAACATTTGAAGAGTTAAGTAATCATGAGTTTTTGTTGAAGCTCATGAAATCGAGGAGAAAGGAACAGATTGTGTAGTGAACTAATGCACTAATCCACAGCTGTAATCAACCATGTTCTGGAAACTTTGACTTTGCTGTCATTTGACACTAGGATAGGGTCTCAGTCGAGAGCATGCCATCTCAGCGTCAGATGTTATCATCTCTCCAGAGATTTGAGCATGTGATCAAGGTTGACACACTACTACTGGAGAGTTCTTCCTGATCTCCTAGCCAATAGTTCATCCTCAGCAACATCACTAGATGGGATTATCTGATTATTTATCTTATTGCTGCTTGTGGAATCTTGCTATGTGCAAATTGGCAGCTGCTTTTTCCCTTATTTGAGAATGTGGTGCTGGAAGAAAACAGCAGATCAGGCAGCATCCAAGGAGCAGGAGAATTGACGTTTCGGGCAAAAGACCTTCATCAGGAATGAGCCTGATGACTCTGACCTCCAGCATCTACAGTCCTCACTTTCTGCCTGCTGTTTTTTTTTCCCTGTATAATCACTTCCTAAGTACCTAATTGGATACAAAATAGTTGTGCAGCAGTTGGAATATTGAATTCAAGGTTGACCCATGTAGAAAAAGCAAAGCAAAGAGAAAGATGGGATTTTGGCAGAGAAAATGAAAACTTAAAACATTAAAAAAAAACTTCCAAGGCAATATTTGAAGGAATGAGAGTCCACACTTCTAAAAGTTTTTTTTTTGAAAAGGGTCAAGGCAACATGAACTAGAACATTCCACACTATTAAAATATTTATTGTATTCAAATGTTCAAGCCACAAAATTTTCTAGCAAGTTTAGCCCATTTCCATGAGGTAAGTACAGTAGCAAACTGCTGCTCAGTATAGTTTAAGTCCTGGTTCCTAGCATGATAACATTATAACATAACCTTCAAAAGCTCAGGGCTCCCTGAACAACAACTCTCCATTTTGGCATGTAATTTCACATCTGTTAGTTTGTGTTGTCTAATTTCCAGAAAAATAGTGGAAAACACCAATAGCCCGATTCTTATGTTTTCTTTACAACAGAATCTCATCCAATCTTTGTAGGAACATAGTGCGCAAGAACACTTTCTGAAATAAAAAAAACAATTAAAATGAAGCTAATAAGATGAAAGGAGCTCTAAAATGTGACACAATGTACATTTATTCCTTGAGCAGCATCATTGCAGCAAACTGTTCAAGTTTGCATTAGAAGTTTAGCATAAGGAGGTGGTGATGCCATGATAATGTCATTGGAGTAGTAATCGAAAGCTCTGTTATGGTGACACAGGCTCAAATAACAACAAGGTGAATGGTTCACTAACATTCTTGAATGAAATCTGCTGGCCTTCCCCCTGGTCTGGCCTACATGTGACTCCAGACCAACAACAAAAATGTACTTTTAACCTCACTACTAAATGGCTTACAGACACAGCCTCGAGGTGTCAGTGACACTCACATCTCATACAAGAATAAAACCAGATTCATCTGTGGACCAGGTAATGATCATTAATTAGTATGAATGGTGCGTATAATCTTGTAAAGTTAAAAATTACAACACCAGGTTATAGTCCAACAGGTTAATTTAGAAGCACTGGCTTTTGGAGCGCTGCTCCTTCATGAGGTGATTGAAGGAGCAGTGCTCTGAAAGCTTGTGCTTCCGAATAAACCAGTTGGACTATAACCTGGCGTTGTGATTTTTAACTTTGTACACCCCAGTCCAACACCGGCATCTCCAAATTATAATCTTATAGTCACTCCATAATTAACACTAATTTTCTGGACAAGCTTCCATTTATCTCGGTCCTTTTTATTGCCCCCTGGGCTTGGCTCAGGCCATTTAGCTACTGTTTGAATGTTATTTATCTTCTTGCAATATTAGAAATATGCAATCCAGCATACTGAATGACACTTGTAATAGCACAGGAGGCCACCATTCAGTCCATCATATCTACAGCTCTTTGAATGAGAAAGTCACCTGGTGTTATTATCCCATCTTCTCTCCCTAATCCAGCATATGCTTCCTTTCTGAAAGCAATCTAATTACCTTCTAAATGCATTAATTGTGACATCGCCATCACACTCCCAGGCAATGCATTCCAGAGTGAAATGTTTTTCCTCACATTGGCAAATGAAGCAAAGGCAATTTCCTTAAACCTGCCCCTGTTTGGCCCTCAACCAGTCATGAGTGGGAATAGTTTTATTGCCCCCACCTACTCAATACAGACCCCTCACGATTTTGACTACCCCCATCAAAATCCCCTCTCCTCCCAAATCTCCAATCTTTGTTACTGAAAGCTGCACCCAAAACTGGAAGCACTATACCAACACAGGCTAATCCAATGTCTTATTTGAGTCCAACATAACTACCTCACTCTCAAACTTTCTGCCCTTATTAATAAAGGCTGAGATATTTTTCACTTTATTGACTGCTCTCAACCTGTCCTGCCACCTTAAATGACTATTGCATGCAGAGACACAAATGCCTCTGATCTTTTAGAATTGTGCCATTTTTGTCATATTGTTTGTTTGTGCTCTCTCTACCAAAATGAAACACTTCACACTTCAGTGTGGTTGTACTTTTACTTCTGAGTCAGCAGATCATAATTTAAGTCCCACTCTAAAGACGTGAGTATATAATCTAGGGTGACAGTTCTGTCCCGTACTGATGTAGTACAGTGCTGTCACAATTAGTATATTGTAGATGAACAAACAGAAGCATCTGCTGTCTGTTGGATGCAAAAGCTGCCTTCCACACAATTGAGAGTGCAACAGTGAGAGCCTGAATATGTATGTGTGTGCGCGCATATGTGTGAGTGAGAGTGAGTATGCAAGAGGGAGAGTGTGGGTAAGAGAGGGGATGGCAGAGGGGGCTAGGGAGTGTGTGGGGGTGTATATACGTGAGAGAATGTGGAGGTGGTGAACGTGAGTGCGAATACGTGAGTTCATGTACCAGGATACATGAACATCAACTAGCCATAAAACGACATGACCCACTTTCACTAGTACCCTTAACATGTTTTATGAGGAAGGACACCACTTTGACTTGGACAACACATCCATCCTAGGACAAGCCAAGCAGAGACACGCACGAGAATTCCTAGAAGCATGGCATTCTAACTGGAACTCTATCAACAAACACATTGACTTGGATCCCATTTATCACCCCCTGAGAAAAAGATCACCATAGGAAATGATGTCACCCTAGAAATGACATCACCAACCTTAAGAAATCAAACACATAAATAGAAAACGGGCTACACCATCAGTGCTTCATTCGGAGGCTCACTGAAGATATTACCTAGTATACGAAATGTCTGAAAATGCACCTTCCAGCTCTGCGAGCAAACCTACATCCAGAGGTGACATTTCAAAAGCACTTTGCATCTTCCTGATGAAGTGACAGACACTTTGCAAATACAAGTGCATTTGCCTTCTCCTTGATTAACAAATAAAAGTTTCAGGAATGAAGTATAACATTTTGTGTCAAATTGTTGAAGAGGACAGAAAGAAAGAATAACATTGCAAACACAATTTCAAGAGGATTTTGTTTTAGAAAAAAGAAGCTAGCGGAAGAAGCACTGAAGTATGTGTGTGACAGCAATTATCAAACTAAATTGAATTTTACTGTATAGGCTTAGAGTCTGAAGTGTCGAGGTACTTGAAAACATTGATAAAGTCTCATGTAAAATAATGTCTATTGTTCACTGGTCACTGTATTTGTATAAACTAAAGTTCAGAGAGGAAAAAGATGAGTTTGGATCTTATGCCACAAGCATTGCTTAACTTAATCCAAACAGTTTCCCTTGACAAATCACCAACACAAGGCATCGCCCAAAACTTTGAGGGAAATAAATAAACTCAAGGAGAAGGCAAGGGAGGAAGTAATTTGTATATATTATAGGACAGAACTATAAACCATCAGAGCAGTAAAATTTATACATAATCTATTAACTTGTTCCTTATGTTAAGAGACCACTGCAAATGAAAAGATTATGGATCCAAAAAGCAACAAAATAGTTTCTAAATGCCGAACCTGCACCATGGCCCATATTACAAAGGCTCAAAACTATGTTAATTGTTTCTCCTGAATTCTTTGACAGGATGGGCAGGCAGGTGATCTGTCTCACAGCAGTTGCCTGAACAAAGATTTGGTCGGACTCTTGATACTTTAATTGCAGCAGCTTAGCAACAACTTCAACAGTACATGGTATGTAATATGTGCAAAATTATATTTGATGGCTTTGCCCACCATATACCGAGGGTCCTGACATGTTTCTCATAAGATGACTCACCATCTGAAATCCCTTCTGTTTTGGCCAATGATCCTAAAGCCAACATCTGCAGATTCCTGGGGGTCCTGGGAGATTTTCCCTTGTGTCCGTGCGATGTTTTACCTAGCTTTGCCAGACTAATGACTGCTTCAAAGTGCTACAGTCAAGGATATGCAAGTTAGGAATGGCTGGAGATATGTGCGGCAAAAGTCAGATAGAGACAGCAAGAGCAAGGGAGGTTCTTAAAAAGAAGGGATGCTAAGAGTGACATGAGGAATGCCACATCATTACCAAAACTGGGGTAGCTGTCAGGTCAGCTCAGCCTTTTTCAAGAGAGGGCTGCATTTAAGAAAGTGTGTGTAAAGACTATGTAGCCAAGTGCCATTATAGGGTGCCATAATACAAATTCATCAGGGAGCCATTTTCCCTAAGAGTTGGAATACAACATACATCAGGAAGTGTAGAATGGCTGATCAAGGTCATGGTCAAATATCTCATTAAGGATAGACAAAGCAATGATACACAGGCATGCCAATGTTGGCTGATATCTATAAGCAAATACCTGTGGGTTGCTAAAATATTATTGCTTTCCAAGTAGTGTGGCCAGCATTACATCATGAGAACAGACATGTTGGTTAGTCAGATGCTGTGATCATAGGGAGGAGGGCAGTTAGAGGATGGAGGTCAAGTGATGAAACCTCAACGATTATATCCAGCTAGAGTTGTCATAGTACTACTTATTCCATTAACTTAAATTCAAAGCCCTTCATGAAATTGTATTTACGTAAGATTATTTGCAATTGTGTTGGTCGATAATTTTAATTGGAAAGTTTAAGAGTATGTACAGCCTCTACTTAATCAAAGTACTTGAACAGGCAGAGTTCCAGATATTGATCCAGGCAACTTATAGGAAAGACATTCCACTTGGAGCAACTGACATTCCAGGCAAAACATTGCAGGGATTTCTTTGCTCACATTGACACTCAAAGTGTGACAATATTATAGCTTTAAGTGGTGTATCTTGTCCTATTTTTGTTTTAAATGGAAGAAAGGTTGAGACAGAGGCCCTGAGGAGTCTGCTCAAAGCCAATAGAGTGAACGGCTTGAGAGGCCTTGGGGTTTCCTTCCTTTTTAAAAAAATTGGAACAATAGAAGCAGCCTGAATGGGTGGTATCAAGCGCCTGCTGAACCAAGATTTTTAGTTCTACTTTCAGCAGTTGTTGGGTTCTTGAAGCTGGATGTAGAAGCTCTTATTCCTCTTTGTTGCAGCTAAAATCTGGAGTTCTCCTCCTGCTGCTAAAATTGCATGTGAGACTATCTATTTTACTGAAATTGCCTTTGCCAAGGATGTGTTTATGGAATGTTACAATATTGGAGCAGTCATTGTTTAGTAGTTAAATAATCTATTATTAAGTTATGTTTTTCAATGGAGTTAAGTGTTTCCAATTCTTTCTTTTGTTGTATTTTAACTATATTGTAGGGATAAAGTGGGTTTTGTTTCAAGACTGGTTGTTTGACCAAGTGAATGACATTGGGAACACGACATCCAGCACTTGCCTTCAAAATAAGGAAACGTTAGGGTCTAGGCTATCTTCTTCACACATTTTGAGGGTGGTTGATCTGGCCCATAACAGCAGATAATCAGAGATATGTTCAGTGAAATTTGACAGTGTTAATCAACATTTTCCTTTGAAAAATTGCACTGAGAAATACTCTGATAATATTTAAGTTGTAACCAGGCACAGTTTAGGCTCTGGATTTAAGAGAAGGAGCAAGCAATGTTACCAAGAACATCCAATTGGTGACCCAATTTTAATGGACTGAAAGTGACTTCAGGAAATAGCATAGTATAATTTATTAATTTTACTGGTGTACTGAAGCAAGTAATTTAAATATTTAATAGCATTTTTAAATGATCCTATTAGGGTTTCAGCATTTAAGGAAGCTTAATTTTAACAAATCTTTAAAAAGGCATGCGAATGAGTTCAATGATTGAAAATCTTTATGGTAATTAGTTGGCTCTCAGTTATAACAGACTTGTGGGCAAGATTGGTTTCCAGTGCAATTTTTCTTTAAACCAATGTAAAGGATTGTGGGAAACTTTCAGGACCATTGGGAGTTCAAAATTCCTGGATCTTTCACATTGGACTACCCAATTTTGGCAAAAGGACTGAAAAAGTCAGTGCAATGTGTGGGGGATATACCTTCAAATCATAATAAGCATACTTGTAGAGGTGACATATATCAGTGAAGGGAAAAATTCATGCCAACATCTTTTTATTTTCCTTCAGTTTTCCATTGATGTTCAGCAACTATCGCACATCTTTAATGGCTCTTGAGTGGAGTAACTAGTTAGACCACTTCAAAGGGCAGTTGCTGAGGGTCTGAAGTCACATGCAGGCAAGCCAGGTAAAAGCAGTGTATTTTCTGCCCTTAAAGAATATTAGTGTATCAGATAACCCTTCATGACTCTCGATAAAGGTTTCATGGTCAACATTTCTGGGATTAGCTTTTGTTAAGTTTGAATTTAAATCCAATTGAAAAAAATTAAATCAGCTGCTGGGTTTCAAATTAATGCTCCCAGAGCATTAGCCTAAACTTTCTAGTACCTGTCCAGTGATATTACTGTTGTGCACCAGGGTCCTAAAAACCCTGCAATCTTGTGATGATGGCATGGAGCTGCATCTCAAATGGCATGAAAAGCACAGTGTGGGTGAAGTTAAAGGAAGAGGAGACGATAGTGCAGAGAAGCATGTCCAGTAATCGACAAGCATTATCATAGAATCCATAGAGTGTGGAAGCAGGCCATGTGGCTGCAGAGTTCATGGAATAATCTTTCAACAATGTAACAAGAAGATTAAGATTAGATTAGATTCTCCACAGTGTGGAAACAGGCCCTTCGGCCCAACAAGTCCACACCGCCCCTCCGAAGAGAAACCCATTCCACTACCTGATATTTAACCCATGACTAATGCACCTAACACTGTGAGCAATTTAGCATGACCAATTCACCTGACCTGCACATCTTTGGATTGTGGGAGGAAACCGGAGGACCCAGAGGAAACCCACGCAGACACAGGGAGAATGTGCAAACTCTACACAGACAGGTGGGAATCGAACCCAGGACCCTAGTGCTGTGAGGCAGCAGTGCTAACCACTGAGCCACCGTGCCGCCCATCTTAATAAATCCACACCAACCTTCCGAAGAGTAAGCCACCCAGACCCATTTCCCTCCGACTAATGCACCTTACACTATGGGCTATTTAGCTTTGGCCAATTCACGTGGGCTGCACATCTTTGGACTGAGGGAGGAAACCAGAGTATCCGGAGAAAACCCACACAGACACTGGGAGAATGTGCAAACTCCACACAGACTGTCGCCCGAGGCTGGAATCGAACCTGGGTCCCTGGCGCTGTGAGGCAGTAGTGCTAATCACTGAGCCACCATGCTGTCCTCCCTTAAAGGCTGGTATTTCTCAGATTATCCTTTGTTGTAGTATTTACTCTTAATATGTAATAAACAGTGTTTTAAAAAAGCTCAAGCCTGAAGTTGGTTCTGATTTTGCCTTCCTTCTCAACCAGTCTGTTTTGATACCAAACTCATGGGAATGGGCAGGAAACCTGAAAAACAAAAAGCAGCATGCAGCTGTCTCTCCATCTTATTAAGACCAAGGCCTTTGGTAAAATATCAAAATGCAGATTTATAATTAAACTTGCATACTTAGCTTCTTAACCAGATGGTATTTTAAGCATAAAATTGGCTGACTTTCAAATTTGTTGGCAGAATTGCTATGTGTTTTGCCAATTGCATTATATCAGTTGACAGAAAGCCGCATGGTAATGGGGCTTTCCAACCTCGATCATAGAAAACTGCATTGTTAATTTGGCCCCACTGAAAGGGTGAAACTCGTCTTGATTACTATTGAGCCCGTGAGCTAGATCTTACAACTAGTAGAACTGTTACGTGGGGGCAAAGAGTGATGAGAACAAAAAGGAAAGACAAGTCTTAAATATCATGCCATTTTAAAGGCAATGAAAAAGTATAATAATTATAACCTTACACATGTCAATGACATACTCAAGTTACCGTGTAATACTTTGCAACAGAATGAGTGCAACTGTTTATTGTCTCCCCTTATTTTCTGGCAGCTCATGTCAAGTTTGTCTTTCTGCAAGGAAGGTAGGTTAGCAAGCAATCACATGCAAAGTGCCAGTAAGTGATTTCCTGAAAGAATTAAAATAACTTTTTTCATGGACTTCAAATGGCCAGATAACCAGTTAGTAAATCGAGTTGAAACACAGTCCAAAAACTAGAGCGTAGGACGTTGAGGGGTGACCTCATGGAGGTTTATAAAATCATGACGGACATAGATAAAATGAATAGCAAGGGTCTTTTCCCTAGGATGGGGGAAAGTCAAAACTCGGGGGCATATTTTTAAGGGGAGAGGAGAAAGTTTTAAGAAGGACACGCGGGGCAGCTTTTTTATAAAAACACAGAGTCTGGTCAGTGTGTGGAATGAGCTGCCAGAGAAAATGGTGGATGCAGGTACAGTGACACCGTTTAAAAGACAGTTGGCTAAGTACATGAATAGGAAAGGTTTGGAGGGTTATGGGCCAAATGCAGGCAGGTGGGCCCAGTTTAGTTTGGGAACGTGGTGTGGCGTGGACCAGTTGGAACAAAGGGTTTGTTTCCAGGTCAAATGATCTATGACTCTAGAACCATTGCGAGGCATTTATTGTGGGAGGAAAACAAAGTTGAACTTGATTCTTTTAAAAACAGGCATTCTGAAATCATATGCTGAAAGAGTCAAGATTCAGTGTTATGTGACTACTTCACATAATACTGGTTCGATTTTGACATTTAAACTTTCAGTCGCTCTGTTGGGCAGCTTCTTCCACATGTTTTTAAGACTGCTACCAAGATATTAAACTTTAGCTCCATTCTGCATCTGAATATAGTCACAGATGTTAGTTATCATAGGAATAAAACAAAGGTCAATAAATAGCAGAAACCTGCTGAAATAGATTATGATTTTCCAATATGGATGATATTAGTGGCTTTTGAAGTGCGGAAAAGGACAGACAAGCTGGATGGGCTCACTTATATTTTCTATTTTGGAAACATTTTTGGAGATCTACCGGATTTCATTAGTGGACAGAATCAAATAAAGTAAATTCCAATCTCCATCTGAAACAGTGTCTGCCAAACTTCAAAAGGAAACCAAGGTCATGCAATAGCGGTGTAGCGTTATAACAACTCTTCCCCAAACATTAACTTCCCTGATTAACTGCTGCTTTTGTGGGGACATTAAGGTATTTGGCAAAGACTGATAACAGGTAGGACACATTAGCCACTTTGACACAAGATAGCATATTTTGCTTGCACCTCTCCTATTAACACCATTAGCAAATGCTCTATCAGGAACTCAGGTAAGGCAGGTAGAAAATAGAAGGCAATATTCAGGCTCACTGGGATAGTAAACTGGAAATCATAGCTGCTGTTTATGGAGTCATCACAGAAGTTAAAGATTTTATAAAGTATGTAAGAGTCCCCAATTTACCTGATTTTACCGGATTGAATAGAAAGCATAGACCAGTTTCAGTACGAAAAACTAATCACTATTTATTTTAAGGAATTAGATTCTCGCTACAGGTAACCAGTCATAAACTGTATGTCGACAACGCAACTAATTAAACTCTCACGCCCCTTGTAAACCTCCCCCTTTCATACACAGACAGAAACAGATAAGGTGAAATAGATTAGATTAGATTAGATTAGATTACTTACAGTGTGGAAACAGGCCCTTCGGCCCAACAAGTCCACACCGACCCGCCGAAGCGCAACCCACCCATACCCCTACATCTACCCCTTTAACCTAACGCTACGGGCAATTTAGCATGGCCAATTCACCTGAATTCACCTGACCCGCACATCTTTGGACTGTGGGAGGAAACCGGAGCACCCGGAGGAAACCCACGCAGACACGGGGAGAATGTGCAAACTCCACACAGTCAGTCGCCTGAGTCGGGAATTGAACCCGGGTCTACAGGCGCTGTGAGGCAGCAGTGCTAACCACTGGGCCACCGTGCCGCCCACCAAATAGTTTATGGACAGATGGGAAATACTAGAAGGACAGTTCAAGAGTTTTTATTCCCAGTCTTGTTGATGAGATGATTTTTATGACTGTACAGGTGGCCAGTGTGTTACTTCAGTTGACTTCCCCAGCTGCTTCCACTGTTGTACAAGGGACACAAGGTGGCCACGTCACGTTATGATTTATCAGTTAAAGATTGCAGCATAAAACAATTGATGCAGGAAAGATAAACTGGCTTTCCTCAGGTTTACAGTGAGGTTTGATTGCAGGGAACAGGCTGATCACCCCCAAGCTGGGGAAGAACTTAAACACATCTCTCTCTGTCTGTAACAGCTCCAAGTTGTTCAGTTCCTGAAAAGCAATCTCAGTCATTGACATACGAAAAAGTCTGTCTTTGATTATTGGTTACTCGTCCATAGACCAAACAATTTTTTGTTGCCAATTAAAGCTGCATCTGAACAGTCTCTTGGTTTCAAATTGTCTTAGAACTTGTTTTCATTTGAATCCCCAGTTTTTAAAAGTACAAAATAAAAAGACAGCCCTTACAGCATTTCTTCAAACAGGAAATGAGAAAGGCTGGATGGTGCACAGGGTGATAAAAAGCTTTATTTCTGAAACAAGTTCAACTCAGTCTAGACTGAAGGGCTAACATTTTCTTGGTCTGTTGGTAATTTAGGTTCTATGTGAAATGAGTTTTGGTAGTTCCAACGGTTGGCATTGATCTACACTGCAACTTCAGCGCACCACTAAAAACACTTTGCTCCTGCAAAGGGATTGTTATTTTAATGACAGAACGTAAGGATCATATCCTGCACTGAGGCCCACTATTTAACTGAAACATTCACGGAGGAATTGGATTATTGTCTGAAAAGGAGGAATGTGCAGGGTTACAGGTGGAAGGCAGGTTATAGCATGTGTTAAATTGCTGCTTTGGAAAACCAGTGCGGACATGACGGACTGAATGGCCTCCTTCCATCTTGTGGTCCATTCTAAGATTCTGTACTATACTGTACCTGGTTTCAAACTATTTGTACAGAATATAATGGCAACTCCAGACTGTCAAACAAATGTATTTCTTAAATATTAATAATGCTAAATTATATGACACAATCAAGGAATATATCAGAAGTACTGTGCCAGATTTTTTTTTTTAAAAAAAAAGCAAAAACAAATGGGATTTCATTTCCTTTGGCCAGCTTTTAGGGAGATGTCTATTACACAATGCATCAATTTCCTGTATTGATTTAATTTTCCTTCTACAATTCCAGCATTTTGCCTCTCAAGATTTAAAGAACATAGTCATCATCAATTTCTAGGCTGCAAGCCAGAAATATTTCATCTGAAACGTACAATTCATGATCATGTAACTTTACATAGTTGGAACACTTTGATCTAGTAACTTGATGGTGCCATACCTATTTAACCATCTGCAGTGTGAACTGCATGGTCGTTACATATTGGGTGTAACACTTACAATATAGCAATAAAGGCAGAAATAGACATATCCACAGCCAAGATCTGGACTTTCTGTATATACAGAAGGTTGCCTGATGCCTGTGCTGAACTGTTTGGTCTTTAGGTAAATAGAGTCACAACATACACTCCCGCCTCGGGCAACTGTCTGTGTAGAGTTTGCACATTTTCCCCGTGTCTGTGTGGGTTTTCTCCGGGTGCTCCGGTTTCCTCCCACAGTCTAAAGATGTGCAGGTTAGGTGAATTGGCCATGCTAAATTGCCTGTAGTGTTAGGTGAAGGGGTAAATGTAGGGGACTGGGTCTGGGTGGGTTGCTCTTCGGAGGGTCGGTGTGGACTTGTTAGGCCGAAGGGCCTGTTTCCACACTAAGTAATCTAATCTAATAATACAATCTAACAGACAGTCCTTATAAGGGGTTCCTGGAGGCTACCAACAAAAAAGACAACATCAAAACCCAATGCCTGAACGTAAGCTTACATTGCTGGCATCAACCCTCCTTCCAAATTATTATCCCTTAATTGCTGCCTCCCCTGCAGCCCGCCTCCCCCCCCACCAATCCAATGCAATTGGTACAACAATTGCTTTCGGAGGATGTTTGTGGAAATTCTATCCCCAGGAGCCTGTCTTGCTCCCACTGCTGTCACCTCACCCTTCCACTGTTTCACACCAATGAAAAGGATAACAAATGGCTGATAGGTAGTTGTGCAAAGCTATCCTTGTGCCTTGCCTCAAACACGAAGGATGCTACCTACCCTCATTGCTGCAGCAAAGTACCATTTCTACACAGCAAAATGCAGTGCAGCACAGAGACCGACCCTTCGGCCCACCAAGCCTGTGCTGATTCCTAATCCTTATTTAGACCCGTTACTTATTGGCCATGCACGGTTTCTGTCCCACTGTTCACCTCCTGTTCACATGTCTATCAAGATACACCTTTAGCATTGCTGTCGTGTCTGCGTCCACCACCTCCAATGGCAGTGCATTCCAGGCACTCACTGCCGGCTAGTGAAAACCTTTCTCTGCACTTCTCCCCTAAACATTCCCCCATCACTTTGAACCTGGGCTCTCTTGTAGGTGACATTTCCCCCCTGAGAAAAGGTCTCGGACTATCTACCTTGTCTTTGCCTCTCAATTTTGTAGACCTCAATCAGGTCACCCCTCAGCCTCTGTCTTTCCAGTGAAAACAATCTGAGTTTATCCATCCTCTTCTCATAACTAAAACCCTCCAGAGGAGGCAACATCCTGGTAAATCTTCTCTGCACCCTCTCGAAAGCATCCATGTACTTCTGGTTGTGTGGCGACCAGAACTGCACTCAGTATTCCAAATGTGCGGCCTAACTGAAGTTTAGCACAGCTGTAATATAACTCGCTAACTTTATGTTCAATGCCCCGGCCGATGAAGGAAGGGTGCTGTATGCCTTCTTCACCACCTTATCCATTTGTGTTGCCACGTTCAGTGATCTGTGGACCTGTAAGCCCAGATTCCTTTGTAAGTCAATGCTCCCAAGGGTTCTGCCATTTATGGTATAATTCACACCTGAATTTGACCTTCTAAAATGCGTCACTTCATATTTGGCTGAAATAAACTCCACCTGCCATTTCTCTGCCCAAATCTGCAATCTATTTACAGCTCACAGTATCCTTTGACAATCCTCCTCACTATCAGAAACTCTGCCAATTCCAACACTCCATGGTGACTCACACAGAATATAGATAAAGGAAGAATTCTCAAAAACATTTGTTTCAAACATGCTAAGGTACACTCAAAATACCTTTGACATGTTCTAGACTCCTGATCATTGTTTCTTAAGATGCCAACTATGAGACACTGCTTCTGGTAGCAGAGAGAATGAATAACTTTGAGATTTTCTCACAAACGGAAAGAGAAAGGAAAAAGATGAGAGCAAGCGAAAGACTGGTGCCAGAAAGAGTAAAAAGCAAATAGCTTAAACTGACCAAAATAAAACCAAGGAGCTGGAAATGGGGGAAAAAATCCACAAGATTTTAAATGTTATACTATAACCTTGACTGAAAAAGTTGTCACCATTTACAGAAGCGGAACAATGCATGAAGAGAGGCATGAAAAGCATCAAGTGTAGCTTTCTTAGTGCAATCACTACATGTTTGTACATGAAAACTGTGTACAGTATAAACAAAATACAGAAAGGGAAAGGAAAGGAGTTTATGAAAAGGTTGTCCCAACATCAAAAGGAGCTGCAAAGATAGAGGGAGATCAAACATAAAGCAAGTGAGCAAACAGAGATGGGGGCATAAGACTCAGGGAACAGTGATGAAGACAGAAAGCAAAAACCAAGACCAAGAGAAAAATCAGAGAAAACACTGATAGAGAGAGACACAAGAGACTGTGGAACTAGAGAGAATTACAAAGAGAGAGTGAGTGTGTGTGTCAGGAAAAAGAGAGAGAGAGAGAGAGAGAGAGAGAGAGAGAGAGAGAGAGAGGGAGAGCGCAAGAACACGAGGGGGAGGGAGAGGGAAAGAATTATTCAACACTCCACCAGTTTACTTTCATGCAATCAATAATTACTGACTTTTGGCAGGAATATAGTTGCTTGTCAGTGCCAAAAGAAAATTTATCCCACTACTTAATTTGTGCTTGTGCCAAAAATTAACTGATGTAAAAATAATTTCATTTACTGGTCTCTGAAAAATAGTCCAGGGACCAATCTTGCATTTGTGTTTGCATTTACAGTATATTCATTTTTTCTAAAAAATTATTAAAGAAAATCATTTTGTCAAATTCTTAACTGCAACAGAAACAGAAGTGATCTCTCAAAAAGCCAACAGAGCTAGCTGACTCAAGCACCTAAAGAATGATTCAAACTTGGACTGATCCTGAGAATGAGCACTTAAAGAAACAAATATCTATTAGACAGAAAGAACATATGTAAACAATCCCTAAATAAGCATCAATCCTCTATTTAGTTCAAAACACTTACACGAACGCCAAATGCTGGCTAACACGTAGGTTTTATTGTAACTCTCACTCATTAAATCTAAGCTCTAGTTAGAAACTCAATTAATTTAAATGCCTCTGTACTCTGAAAAAAAATTCTCAAAGATGAAGTAGTGCAAGGATGCATTATAACATAAGAAAAGCATAGTACAGTTTCCTCTAACTTCTCTCAAGTTCCCATGGCAGAGACTACTAAAGCTTTGGAGAGTGAACTTAGTGGAAAGCAAAGTACTTTCCTTTTAGGAAGTACATGCAAAATAGGTATAAAATAATAGAAGATAAAATAAAATAATGTATAGGAATATAAAAAATAATTTTTTCAATGATTAAATATACCCTCTCTACAGTTCATTTTATATGTCACTTTTAATTTAAAACTTTTCAAGGGCCGTTCTCAGAAGCATCAAACAGAATTTGACTGAGTCACAAAAAGATTTAGAGCAGTTTGTTAGCTAGTTGTGGCTTCAATATTAGGATTTTCGGAATGGAAAGAAGAAAGGTCCATGTGTAATTGTTGTACAACCCCCTACACATCTCAGATGCCACCATTATACCACAAAAAGGAATGTGGTTCACAACGCTATGTTGTATGTCTTGTAAGTTATATAACTTGACAACCATTTATTAGGGGGCTGTGAATCTTGGGCTCACATTATATAAAAGCCTACAATATACCAATTCCTTCCCTTTCCACAAACTGAATGCCAAAGAATAGTAGGACTGTATCAACAAATTACCAAAGTATATACTTAGAATTGTCAGAATTTCACTTCTTTCAGCATTAGGATTAGAATTCAGCTTTCCAGCTTGAAGATACTCAGGAAGTTAGTGGACCCCAACAGTTGCTGTCACTTCAGTTGAATTTTGCAACTCCAAACAACACTAAAGTATTTCAAAATCTTCAAAAAGGTGTCAACAAACCAATTAGTTTCAATTGTTCCACATTTCCATACTTTACAGTCTGAAAAGAAATGCTTGCTTATATATAACTTATCAAGACTTGAGGTTGCCCAAAGGCACTTTACAGTGGTACACTACAGCCAACTTTTGACATGGAGACACTGCTGCAATGTGGGGAAAAATACCAGCTAGTTGGCAATAGGCAAGACCCCACAAATAGCAGTAAGGAAACGGGAGAATCTAGGGCTCAGAATTACGGGGTGCCAATTTAAGACTGAGATGAGGTGGAATTCCTTCTGTCAGACACTCGAGTGTCTTTAGAAGTCCTTACTGCACAGGGAGTTGCAGGGAGTGTCCTTGTCTATACTTAAGATCAAGATAACTTTCTGATCAGTAGGAGAATCATGGGGAAAGTGGATGTTCGAAGTGTCACTTTAGCCATGATCCTGTTGAATGACAGGGCACGGTTGAGGCGCTGAACAGTCTACCCCTAATTTCATATTATCCTATAGTCTTGATAACGAGATAATTTATTTTGATGCGGGTAATTGGGAGTAACCACAGAACAGGACACTGGGAGTTTTGTTTTCAAAGCAGTGTTATGGAATATTTTGACAGATGCTGCAATCTTACAGATTAATTTAGGGTCATGTATTTTCTTTTAAAAAGCTACAACATCCCATAGAATTGACACTAAAATTCTACACGTGGTTCTGTAAGATTGTTGAATGAAATGCATTATTGGAAATCCCTTGAAAAGCAAGGGGGTGACTGCCGATGGTCAGACCTCTGCTCAATGGGAGATCCTGGCAGTGGCTGTGTTCCAGAAGAGGGTTTTCCAATGGTTTGTTACCTGGGCCACAACTTTAGTAATGCATCTTCAAGTTTCCTGAGTGATTACAGCAGTGGGTATGACCACTGTGGCATTTGGAAAAGAAAGGCACTCTACATCAGGCAACCGAGACACAGCAATGTGTGTGATACAGCCTCAATAAGAGACATCCTTGTAAATCAAGCTGCAGCCTACAGTCATGGTGCAGCCAGAGAAGGGGAGGGGTGGGTGGGGAAAAGGGGAGGAGGAAGAGCACGTCAGTGGGGCTTGAACTGTACAGGCCTGCTGCTTCGGAAAGCAAGCAGAGAAGGCAGAACGAAGAGATGAGCAAAAGCAGCACAGTAACTTCCTCGTGAATGCAGCGCTCCAAGAAAATTCAAGGGGAAGAGATGGTGACGTGGAGGGGTACGTCACCCAGCTTGCAACCCAGGGGCCAGACCAACATTCTGCAATCATAGGTTCAAATCCCACCAAGTGAGTAGATGGAATTTAAATTTGACCAATAAATCCAGAAATTAAAGCTGGTGTCACTGATGGTTACAGTGTCAGGTATCATTGATTGTTGTATAAGCCCATTTGGTTTGCTAAAATGCTCCAGAAAAGGAAATTTGCGATCCTTACTCAGTTTGGCCTTACGTGAGACTCCGAGTTCACTGTGGTGTGACCAACTCTTCACTACCCATTAGCGATACATTAAGTTCAAGGGCAATTAGGGATGAGCAACAAATGCCAATGCCAGGGAAAAATGGACACGTCCTCTTGTTGATGTAATATCAGTAGTGACTTGTGTGAACATCTCCATTGTCATGTTTGTAAATTCTCCCATCCAACTAGTTATAGTTCACACTTTTCATCACCCATAGGTCTTACAAGGTGCTCATGCCGGAGACAGGTAAAGACACAGGAAACCGTGCATCCTGAAAGTGGGCCAGGTGCATCGCATTCTACACCAGCTCAGAGTCCTGGCCCTTTATAGGTCATCTGAGAAAGTTAGCTACATAGTGAGTTGCACAAATAAACCGCATCAGAAGTTGGAGAGAGGAATAAGCAGTGCAGAGTTCCCATTGAAGGGCAAACGAAGACCCACAAGCCAAAGCCTTTTATCTGGACAATGCTGTTGCCATGGTTCGGCTATGGTATACAAGAGTGGAGGTGGGCCTGGGTCAGCTTCTGAATCTTATTCTCCAACAAGACTGTTGAAGAGTGCAGGCCTAAGAGAGAATCAGAAGTACAGTCTCTCTGCAATACTTAGGTGCAAGGCTCAGACAGGCAGTCAAGCTTGAGGAATATCAATTCACTTACATCCATTAGTGTCAGGCCAGTCGAGAAGGATTTTTAAAAAAAATTCGGAAAAGGTAAGTCTGACTAATTTTCTTTTATTTCTATAATTACAGCACCTTAACTTCTTTTACATTCTCAGACTGTAATACAAGCAAGAGGAATACAATGTAATGACATAAGAAATTTTTTCAACAGGATTCAACAGGACATGTGTAGAACACCGATGAACAAGCAGAACTATGGGTTTATACTGTGAGAGAAGTGGTTGAGAAATGGAGTCCATGGCAGATACACATGAATATCACTTTTGGGAGATAAAAAAAAAGAACACATTTGATTAGGTTAGCAACCACACCACTCTGACTGTAACAGCAACACTTTCTTTCCTCCCCCACTCTGCCTCTGATAAATGTGCACTGCAGATACTTCCCCATTAAAAGGAGGCTGCTGCTCATGTTGGGGTAAATATGATGGGGTAACGGTTGTTTAGCTCAGTTGGCTGGACAATTGATTTGTGGTGCATAGTGACACCAACAGTTTGTGTTAAAATCCTGCATTGACTGAGGTTACCAAGAAAGATTCTCAACCTCTCCCCTTCCTTGACGGTGATGTTACTCTCAGTTGAAATCATCATGTGTTGTCCCCCTTTAATAAGAAAGCAGTCCTATGGTCCGGTAAATAATGACATTTGTTGATTTTTTTTAAAACAAAGAGAATGAGAGAAAATAGAAGACATTTAAACAGTATAATTTAAAGGAGTTTTTCTAACTATAGGTGGGAGAAACAGACAGGACTATGATAAATGAGACTCAATACTATCAGAAATACCAACAGTAATTGCTATACAATGAAAATAAAGCCAGCTTACACGTCTTAATGATGTTTATTCAGAATGCATTTATTTTTCCTCTTGAAAAAATAAATCACATTATATTATTATGAAGCAGAATAATTCAAATACTTAGCTTATCGTTTAATTACAGGCAGAAAAAGTGGACATGTTGGAATTTGAATACTACACCGATTTTCAAACAAGGATTCAAATCTTATAGAGATTTACAAAATTATGAGAGGCATGGATAGGGTAAATAGGCAAAGTCTTTTCCCAGGGGTCGGGGAGTCCCGAACTAGAGGGCATAGGTTTAGGATGAGAGGGGAAAGATATAAAAGAGACCTAAGGGGCAACTTTTCATGCAGAGGGTGGTACGTATATGGAATGAGCTGCCAGAGGAAGTGGTGGAGGCTGGTACAATTGCAACATTTAAGAGGCATTTGGATGGGTATATGTATTGGAAGGGTTTGGAGGGATATGGGCCAGGTGCTGGCAGGTGGGACTAGATTGGGTTGGGATATTTGGTTGGCATGGACAGGTTGGACCGAAGGGTCTGTTTCCATGCTGTACGTTTCTATGACTCTATGACTATTTACCTTTTAAAATGATCTCAAGTTTGACTTTGCTTAGGCTTATATTAAATTAATATAAAGCCTTTATTCAGGCAGAACAGTGATCCCACTTATTTGAAAATGAAACTGGATTATAATGTGGTTTAAAATATAAAGATACAGGTAAGTGTTAAAGCAAACCTTGCAAGATTGTTCAAACTTGATATGTTTTAAAAAGCCGTTTACCCATAAAATGAGGATCAAAAATGCAATTCCACTTGATTAAACTAGAACAATTCTAGATTATAAATAATAAATTGACAAAGATATTAAGGCTTAATAAAATTAGGAATACGGCTTTTGATCTACAAAGGACACTATAAGTATCACAAGGGTTTACACTATCACACGTGCCACGTGCTTGTTTTTGCCCGACCTGTGAATAGTTTGAAACGATGATTCCAGTTTGCTTTATGTTATACAATAGGCGGAGTTCGAACCTCTACAACCTTTGCCTTCTCTTGTAGTAGAAAGCATTCAGACATCTGTTCTAACCACATTAAGCCTACTGAAAAAACCAGCACTTCATGGCCTCAGCTTCCGATGCACAGTCATAATCTGTTTGATCTAAAGTCGACATTTCTTTTATCAGCAAATACCTTAAGAACAAGCAATTTGATGCCTGTCTTTGGCATTAAGAAGGGAGTGTTTTATGCGCAGTCACGAAACACCAATAAAGTTAATAATTGGGGGCCACACAAGAATCATTTTTGAAAAGCAATTGGAGTTTTTAAATTGACTTAACAATCCTCCAAATCCTCCCAGCTTCAGTCATCAATCTTGATCACTCGCTTCCTCGTCAATCCGAGGAGCTGGGGTGTGGTCAGTTGGCAGCTTCCTCTCCACCTAAACATCAAAATGATCAGTGAAACTAAACAGTACTGCTATCTTATTTCATACCATTCTTTCGTCATGTTGCTGAATACTTCAAAACCATTTCATGCTCTACTCACCAGAGCTACCCCTCTGTATCAAAATTCGGTTCACTCACTTTTCAAATGAATAATCTACTGCAGCCCAGGCCATTTCCGCAGCAGAAACCTTTGCAAATGACATTTGTGTTATCAGCTCATGCACAGGTTGCTGCACAATCCGATCGCAGAATGGTTCATGCGTTTTTTTGTTGTTGTTGGTTGGCTTTCCATTACACCAAAAGAATGATGTACCTTGCAGGCATTTTAGCGATAAATAGACAAATTGTCAATGGGATTAATTCTTAATAGAACATCAGCTTGGGTTCTGCTATTGAATGCTGCTCTGATATACCATTGTGAGAACTGTGAGAAAGATACCTTCTTTAGGGACACAGTCCATCAAAAGCCATGAACGATGGCTAATCAGTCAAAGATTATGAATCAGATAGTGAGAAAAATCTGTGAAACTAAACAACCAAGAGATGTAGCATCATCAGGATGGATGAGAATAACATTAGGAAAAATTCTGATTGTGATAGCACTTCCATAATATCTCAGAAAAAAAATGGATAGAAGGCCACTTGGTCTCCAATATCATTGCGATCCCTTTTGAGTGGTTGATTCTTGGCAAAAAAAAACCAGATTGTTCAAAGGAACTGTGCACATCCATAGTGGATATCGAACATACCAAAGACCAAAAAAACCTCGTCACAAAATGATAAAACAACTTTTCTCACTTGCATTAAATAAAGTTTGTTTGTCCACATTCAGGCAGCATAACCTTATTGAATAAATGTATTATTTTGTTAATACGATTTTTTAATCATATTGCCATTTAAAATGCATCATCCTGTCAAGATACTTATATATAGCAACAATATTTCTAACATTTTAAATGGGCAATATAGAATAATATGATGCCACAATTAATAGACAGAGGTGTGTGCTTAAACATTTCTGTAAGTTCTTTTGCAACAGGAGGGGAGGTGAATCTGATTTCAAGTTGGTTCAGGCCAGTGGAAGCTTTAATTACTTCCGAAGTCAAATTCCTCAGTGGGAAAGATATCTTCATATTGGAACCTTTGAATAGGAGCAAATCTCTTTGGACCAATACGAATATTTAAAGGAAGGGAATTTCATATGAATCCATCAAACATTGATATGCTAATAGTTGTACAGCTGAACTCAAGATAAGACATTTCAAATGATGATGTTCTTTTAAACCAGGAGTCAGCAAAATATGTAATATATTATCACTCAGACCATGGACTTGCAATTTTCATATTAGGAATGACAGAATATGATCAAAACACTAGGGAAAGGAAGAATCAAAGCAACCCCATAATTCTGTATAAGACAGAATTTGATTCCATTCAACCTAGAGACTATTGAGTCAAATTACAAAAGGAACAGACACAAAGGTTAAAACTCTAGGGATCCAAATAAACTAGAATGTGACTTCGTTTTTATTGTAACAGTGAGCTTCAATTTTATGAATTATTCTTTACTAAACTACAAATGAACAAAGACCTGTTCGTCAGAAAATTGTTATTAAGCATAAATAAATACTTGAACTTAATAACAATCTTTTTTTAAAAAGAGTTTTCCAAATTACAAACTAAAGTCCATTACTTTGAGTGCCTTAATTTAACAGGACACAAGCAACAATTTTATGAAAGTGTAGGCAAATAGTGAGGGCCAATTTGTCACATTTGTAGATATGAACATTGACAATATTAAGGCCTCATTAATTGCTGAATTATATTGCATGCATCAATGTTAACTTCACAAAGATTCATAAAAAAAGGCTTCAAATATGGCTGTATCAAAATTAATTCACTAAAAAACCAAAATGCATTCATTAGCTGAATTTTCACTTTCCATTTGGATTAGAACATTAATATTCATAGCAACCTATTTCCGAACATAAAAATTCTAAATAGTGAAATTTTTATGACAAATAATTTATTAGCAGGAGTAAGCTGTTTAGTGCCTTAAGCCAGCCTTATCATTTGGTAAGATTATGGCTGAACTGTTTCAACTCCACTTTCCAGTCTAAACAGCACGGTGGCTCAGTCGTTAGCACTACAGTCTCACAGCAACAGGGACCTGGCTTTGACTCCACTCTCGGGTGAATGTGCAAACTCCACACAGACATTCTCCTTGTGTCTGTGTGGGTTTCTTCCCACAGTCCAAAGATGTGCAGGTCAGGTGGATTGGCCATGCTAAATTACCCATTGTGTCAGGTGCATAAATCAGAGGGGAATGGTTCCGGGTGAGTTACTCTTCGGAGTGGACTGGTTGGGCTGAGAGGGAATTGAATCTAAAAAAAAAAACTGCCTTCTCTGTCAAGAGACTAGCTTAGCCTTAAAAATATTCAATGACCATACCTCTATTGCTGCCTGGGGAAGAGAATTCCACAAACTGACATTTTCCAATGAAAAAATATCACCTCCATTTTAAATGGATGATCTTTTATTTTCGGTGCCCCCTCATTCTAATCTTTCCCATAAAAATAGCCATCTTCTCAGTTGACCATTCTATCAATTCATTTTAGGATGTTACACACTTCAATACAATCGTTCCTCATTCTTATAATCTGTAATGAGTACAGGCCTGACCTGTCATCTCTTACATTAGACAACTCCTTCCACCCAGGAATAAGTTATGTAAAAGGTTATATTAACACTTTCTCTCTGCATCAGATTGTACATTGAATGAACAAATCTTAAACATCTCCCTGCATCAGACTGCTCATTCAACGTACAATCTTGAACAATCTATTTCCTTCAACTGAACACTTGAAAAATTGAAATCATCTGTATGCTTAAAACTAACCCTACACCACTTCCCAGTGATCACCTCAGGTTCAACCAGGCCCTTTGCATCTTGGCACCCTTAATGAATATTGGAAAAATGCAAGACTGGCAGATTGCAAATACCACGTTCACAACACAGAATCACTACTCTGGCAAGTCGAATTTTGAGGAAAGGCCTTCTTTACACAAGGCATTGGAAGATATAATTTTGCCAATTCCTGGGATGGCAGGACTGATGTACGAAGAGAGACTGGAACAGTTACAACTAAATCCCCCAGAGTTTTGATGAATACGGGAGGGTGAGGGACACTGGAACCTCATAGAAATGTTTACAATTCTAACGGGTTTAGACAGAGTGGATGCAGGAAGGATGTTCCCGATGACCAGGGAGTCTAGAACCAAGAGTCACAGTTTCAGAATACGGGGAAGGCCATTTAGAATTGAGGTGAGGGAAATGCTTTACTCAAAGAATGGAGTCTATGGAATTCTCTGCTCTAGAAAGCATTTGAGGCCAAAATAGCGATGGCTTTCAAGAAAAGGATAGATATAGCTGTTAGGGCTAAAGGAATAAAGGGGTACGAGGAGAAAGCAGGACCAGGTGACTGAGTAGATGACCAGCCATAACCATAATCGATGGTGGAGCAGGCTCAAAGGCCCAAACGCCCTACTCCTGCACCGGTTTTGTATGGATTCATTTAATTGTGTTACAGGAATGTCTTTAGATTTCATAAAACCTGATTTTCGTTATAGGTAATATTCAGTCACTGATAAATAATCTGTTTCATGAAACATTTGAAGCCACAATGGGAAGCTGTGGGGGTCAGGATGCACCATTGATAGCACACCGATCTCATTTAGTTCCATGCCTGAAACGTTGTTGAGTTATGTCTGTTATACCATTACAACCTCACTTGGCCCAGGTGAATCTGAACTGCACACATCAAGCTCCAGCTATAAGATGTGCTGTCAAGGACACATCAAAACAAGGAAAGTAGTCTCATTTTAAGAAGTTAAATCACTGCTGTGCAATCGAGTGAGATTCAAGGTGTCTACCATTGCTCTCAGCAACATTTTTCATGCAATCGAATGCTCTTCCCTTCAGTAATTACACAACTGGACTTTTTGACGTTTCTGGTGTGATCACACTGCTTGAGAGGTGGAACTGCTCACAACTGCATGAGACTGTCCAGCACTCTCAATGCTGCCGCCATATTTAAAACACATTGCATACCACTCCAGATGCTTCAGTGCTCCTCGCACTGTTGGGCTCAACCATTACACTGACAAATTGGCTCAGAAAGGGAAGCTCACTCTCGACTCATGGATAGAGAGCTAAGCTGCTATTGGATAGGCTGGTGGGGAGCAGGGCAGTAGGTTTCCCTGCTGACTGCCAAAGGATGCCATGGCAGCAAACTCAGCCATTCAGTGCTGTGCCTGCATGGAACGGCCGCGCAGTATAGGAACAGCCAGCAGTATAGGAAGATCAATGATTGCCTGTATTGTGTAAAGGTAATTTCTACCATCTTCTCTCTGCCAGCTTAGATTCACAGGGCCAGCATTTACTGTAACTCTGCCACTGCATACACCTCTCATCAAGGCTTGTCGATGTTAACTCTTGATATTACAGGTATCACGTCCACATTATCCTCCCAAGCTATTAATCCATCTGGCCTTCTGCTTTGCTGCTCCCCAAAGGGGCCACCTTATCATACTTCCTGCTCCTGCACCAACTGTGCTTTGATCATTAAAATCTTTCCCTTTGTCACACTGCATTAAAACTTGGATCACCTCCAGGCACCCCGACTGAAATGCCCACAATCCCCAGGTTGCCTGCATCTGACCAAAAGGTTGGACCCATGGTCGATCCCCTGGATTAAAATCCCGTGAGCTCCTTGGCAGCACATGCTGACTGACCATTGGTCCCCTTGATCCCACTAAGGACCGCTTCCCTTTGACTTTCATAATGTGGTCAATCGCATGAAGTGTGTTTATCGCATTGTTGCAGATGCGATGTTGGCATAGCCTTAGATTAGATTAGAATCCCTACAGTATGGAAACAGGCCCTTCGGCCCAACAAGTCCACACCAACCCTCCGAAGAGTAACCCACCCAGAGACATTCCCCCTACCCTATATTTACCCCACAGTAGCCTGGTGCCATAGCTTGCCCCATTCAGTCTCCAACCTGCATTAAGCTATCTGCCTCAGCGCTAAAAAGCAAAACAAGCTAGGGAGGACGGCGGTCTCCAAACCATGCGCAAAGTGACACAGTGCTCAGAAAATAAGCCAACAGCAGAGTTTCCTCTAATTTTTCGCTCTTTGCTCCTGTGCAGATCTGAGGTCTGGCTGAAGCAACGACTTGTGGACCCCAACACAGATGGCTGTGTGCAAAACCTCGCAGAGGCTGTGTACGCACCCGCCCTCGCAGCTCAGGTGGAACATATGGAACATACACAGGATAAATCATAAGAGCTCTCAGTTAAAATGAGTGTGTCTCCTTGCATCCTCTGCCTTGGCTGCTTTACATGCAAGTGGTAAATTGTCCCTGAGCTCCAATACAAAGAGTTGCACTGGTTTGAGTTTGGTCAGAGAGCCGAGCTGAAACAAAGGCAAAGGAACAGCAGGCCATTCAGCCATTCGAGCCTGCACAGTCATTCAACGTGAGCCTGCCTGTTCATCCAGCTTAGCACAGTATTCCCACAATCTCCCTGCATCCTTTGATACAGTTAGCCCCAAGTTCAGTACTTCCTGCCTATTTGGTGATGGGTAGTACAATGGCTTTATTTTCAAATTTATAACATTGCTCACAAAAAAAACCTACTTGCCTGGATACAGAAGCAATCTAAAACCTGGACACAGAACAAGTCTGAGAAAAACTGAAGAACTTCTCATTTTACATGCACACAGCATGGCACTCAAAACCATTGCAGCTCATAACCACTGCTATCCAGCTGCGATGTGTGGGCTGGATGCTGTCTGATTAGTTTTCTGGGTTGGAGAATGGCACCCACCCAAAATTTACTGTAAATAGATTGATGTAGAAGGCAGCTGTCATGATCACAGCCCTGTGGCTGGTTTCATGTGTAAGGTGGGTTCAGAGAGTGGGCAATACCTCAAACAGACGCTCTGCCAGAAGAGCGAGTTAGCAAAGCCTCACAGGAAGTGAGTCTGAAGAACTATGTCCGAAACCAATTAGGCTTAAACGGAGATGAAAATTCCACTATCTGGTGACCTGGATAATCTTCAGTGGAAAATTACAAATAAGGTGAACTGAGGGACGGCACAGTGGCTCAGTGGTTAGCACTGAGACCTCACAGTGCCAGTGATCTGGGTTCGATTCCACCCTCGGGTGACTGCCTGTGTGAGTTTGCACATTCTCCCCACGTCTGTGTGGATTTTCTCTGGGTGCTCCAGTTTCCTTCCAGTGTCCAATGATGTACAGGTTGGGTGGATTGGCCATGATATATTGCCCCAAATGGTCCAGGGATGGGCAGGCTGGGTGAATTAGCCATGGGAAATGCAGGGTTACAGGGATAGGGTAGGGGGATGTTTCTGGATGAAGGGTCAGTGTGGGACTCAATGGGCTGAATGGCCGGTTTCTGCACATTAGGGACTGTATGGGGAAAAACAAAGTGGCTATGCTGATGAACTGTCTAGATATCTGATGAGGTGACGAAATAATATTCACTTACCTTGTTTATAAAACACAAGCATAAATCAATAAGAGTTTTATATTATTCAATGTTTTTCATTTTATGGAGTTTTATGAAGAAATTGAAATTACATCATGCAGCTTTGGGAAAGTTAGCTTTGAAGAGCATGGTTTATACTTTTCACGGAGAGATGGATTGAATTGCAGACAACAGGCTCAACTTTCCAGTTAGTAAAAACAGACTTTGATTTATCTGGATGCAGAGGCCAATACAGTTATAAACCCAACTGAGCTCTGCAATACGATCACAGAAATGTGTAAACACTGGCTGTCCATTAAAGTAACCCTCGTTCAGCAGCACAACAGTCCAAACATCCATAGATGTTCACCTGATATAAGTATTCTGGATAAAAATGAACACATATGGATACACATTTGTGCCGCAGGGGCTTGAGAATCAGAGAGTTATCAAATCAATGCCTTAAAGCAAAAACCCTTCACAATTATAAATTCGTTCCCACTCTAAAAGGGTACAGGAACAGGGGACCTGGGGTGATATGCACACAAATTATTGAAAGGTATGGGCAGGGTGAGTTATCGTTCAAGGCACGTGGGATCTTAGTGCTTTATAAACAGAGGCACAGAGTACAAAAAAAACAAGTAGTTATGAGGAATCTGGCTAAACTTTGATGAATGTCAGCCTCAGCTTGTGTTTCCGGTGCAATTCGAGGCAGGGCACTTTGGGATAAGCAGCCAGCAGCAAAGGCATAGAAAAAATATTGACAATGTTTCATGGATAAGAGACTTTATTTATATTCACAGGTGAGGGAAGATGGGGTTACTCTCATTATAGAAGAGGAGATTTGATAGAGCTGGTTAAGACCAAGAAGGGTCTACACACAGTAGAGAGAGGGAAGCTGTTTCCATTTGCAGCAAGGTTGAGATTCAGATGGCATAGATGTAGATTTGTTGGCAAAAGAGTTAAAAGCTATATACACAAGTTTTTTTAAATGTACCAAGTGTTTAGGATCTGGAATATGCTGCACCAAATGTGGTGAGGCACAATCATTGCTTTCAAAGGAGAATTGGACAAGCATCTGAGGGAAAGAGTCAGTGAGTAGAACAAGCTAACACGCTTTTGCGAAGAGCTGGCACAGAGTCAATAGACTGAATGGCCTACTCCTGTAGTGTAACTATCCAATGATTTTCAGAAAATCATGTACGAGGGAGGATCACAGTACTTGACCTGAAAGTATGAAAATCTGGTTGCTTAAGAATTGGAAATAAATTGTTCCACAAATTTAACTTCCTGGGTTTAATGCGAGCAAATTCTTTCAAATACTGAAGTTTTGTCTCAGGGGAATAATGTGGCTATAAAGGGGGTCAGAGGTTAGGAATCCTACAGTGAGTAACTTACCTTCTGCCTCGTCGAAGCCTGTCCATCATGTAAAGACAGATTGCTGAATCAACCACATTCAAGAAGCTCTGCACCATCCAGGTCAGATCAGGCCACTTTATTGGCACCACATCTATCAACTGCAGTGTTTATTGCTTCAACCACCAATCCACAAAGACATATACAAAGTGCATTGCAGTAACTAATCAAGACTACATTTGATGGAACTGAAAGAAATGGAGAGGCTGGTTAAGCTAGGGCCTTCTGCACTGCAGCGTAGGATGTTGAGTGTTGAACTTATAGAGGTTTCTAAAATCATGAGGGGCATAGAGTGAATGGCAAACACCTTTTCCCTATGGTAGGGGACTGGGTTAGTGTGAGAGGGGAAAGATTTAAAAGGGACTGAAGGGCAACTTTTACCAGAGAGGGTGGTATTTTTATGGAATGAACTGCCAGAAGAAATGGTAGAGGTGGGTACAGTTACAACATTTAAAAGTCATTTGGACAGGTACATGAATAGGAAAGGTATAGGATATGGACCAAACACAGGCAAATGGGACTAGTTTGGATCAGGAAACCTGGTCAGCATGGATGAGTCGGATCGAAGTATCTGTTTCTGTGCTGTATGATTCTATGACTTAGTTCTTTAAATATTTAAAGAAAGTTTACAGCCCAGGAACAGGCCCTTCGGTCCTCCAAGCCTGAGCCAATCCAAAACCACAGTCTAGACCTATCACCCAATTCCTAAGCATCTGTATCCCTCTGCTCCCCACCTACTCATGCATCTGTCCAGATGCACCTTAAATGAATCTACTGTGCCCGCCTCTACTACCTCTGCTAGCTACGCATTCCAGGCACCTACCACCCTCTATGCAAATTCACTTTATTATATTCCACTTTAAAATGTATTGGAAAAACTAGAAAAGAAAATGAAGTGCTTGATTTCAATCAATGTATTCGTCATTATAATGACGTTGCGTGAAGAAATGTTTTCAAAACATACTCTTTGGGGCTGTGAGAGAAAGTTAAATGCAGATTTTTTTAACTTCACCAACCAGTGGAAATAGTTTCTCTTTATTGCACATCTGTCAAGATTCTTTTTATACATATTCTTGGGATGTGAGCATCATTGGTTAGGCTAGTATCTATTGCCCATCCCTTTTTTCCCCTTTCAGTAGGTGGTGCCAAGCTTGACCCAAGCATATGGCAGTCCACGTGTTGTAGGTTTGCGCCCAATGCTAAAAGAGGGGAAGTTCCAAGACTTTGATTGAGGAGTGACAGAATTTGGATGTAGATCAGGTTGGCTTGTGACATGGAGAGGAACTGCAAAGTGGTGGCATTCTACATGTCTGTGGCCCTTGTGTTTCTAAATGGAGGAGATTATAGGTCTGGAAGGTTCCACAAAAAGTAGCCTTGGTTGGTTATTGCAGTGCACCTGCTACATGGTGCACACTGCTGCCACTGTGGATTGCTGGTGGAGGAAGTGAACACTGAAGTTGATGGATGGGTGCTAATCATTTTCATACATGACATCAAATTTCTGAAAGTTTATTGGAGTCACACTCATCCAAGGAAGTGGAGAGTATTCTATCGCACTCATGATTTTGGGCTTTGCCTACTCTGGACAGGTTTTAGAGAAGGTGAGTTACTTGCCAGAGTTCAGAATCTCTGACTCACTTTGGTAGCAACAGTGTTTATATGGAGAGTTCAGCTCAGAATGTTGATAGTGGGGGAATTCAGTGACTGTAATGTCATTGAATATCAATGGGGGACAGCTGGATTCTTGTTTGTTGGAGATGGTCATTATCTAACTGGCGTGCCGTGATGTTACTCATCACTAAATAGCCCAAGATTGAAATTTGTCCAGGTATTTCTGCATAGGCTGTAGACTGGACCAGTACCGGAGGAGTTGTGAATGTATTAAGCATTGTGCATGTAGCTGCAACATCCCCACTTCTGAACTTATGACAAAAATAATTTTATTGATGAAGCAACTATAGAGGTTTGAGCCTATGGAACCACCCTCAGGAACTCCTTTGATAACCAGGGTCTGAAATATTTAATGTTGTGAGATCAACCCACTTTCTTTGTGCTGGGCATGACTGTAGCTGGTGGAGAGTTGCCCCAATTCCCGTCTGCATTGATTGTACTACAGCTGCTTGGTGCTACACTTGGTGAAGTATTGCTTTGATTATTTTCACACAGCTACTGAATATGAAAGTTAAAAATAATACTGACTTCTTTTTGTGTAAAGCAGAATGTTCTTTACAAAACTGCCCAAGAATGGTGCAGTGCAATTCGTTGTGTGTTTTTTTTTAAAAAGCTTTTTTTGAAGAGAGGTTTTAAGGCAGAAGTAATGACCTGTCTGTTGGAATCTAATAAAATAAACAATTTGGGAGGCTTTTTTTTTGAATTGGAAGAATAGAAACAGCCTCCCTTAGAATGCTTTTTCTATTTGTTGTTCTCTCTCGCGCTCTCAATGTTTTTTTTCCTGGGCTGCTAGAATTGCATGCGAGACAATCTATTTTACTGAATTTACCTTTGCTAAGGGCATGTTTAAGGAATGTTACTATATTGGAACAGTTAAATAGTAATAGTTGAATTATATAGCCAACTCTTAGTTTTATTTTCTCTGTACTTTAATTAAGGTGCATGAATAAAGTGTTATTTCAAGCCTGGCAGTTTGATTAATCGAATTGCTTCTGGAACACAACGCCTTATAGTTACCCTAAAATAAAGAAAAAGTTAGGGTCTACACTATCTTCTTAATATAGTTTGAGGAGGTTTGGTCTGGTCCATAACACTGGGGAATTGTCCTGACATTAAAATGGAACTGCTATTCTTTTCCTACTCTCAACTACAAAAGATACTTCAATAAGAAAGCTTTTCCCATTCAATTTGATCAACATATCATAAAATAAGTCAGGCATAAGGATCACATGGGATTTGCAGTTCGACTCAATTAATTCCACTGTTGGTTACAACTGCCAAAAGCTTCCATCCAAAGTTGGGGGACTGATGCAGAAGAAAGAAAAGTCCAGCATGGGCCTGGATGACTAAATTTTGATGGCCATTTTTGGTAGGCGTGTCGTACTTTTAAAAATAGTCTTGGTTTAGTTCGGTCAAATACAGCCATTGAACATTTTAATATTTACAACAATTACGTTAGGAGAAACCAAATGAATCTGTGCCAGTACCAGAATTACCCAGCTTGCAACAATTTAGTGATAATGATTAATAGTTACGTCTCGGTAGGTTTTAGTACACAGTGTATTTTTGGTGCAGTGTCTGATGTCGTCTCAAATTGAATAGCATTAATCAGCAAAACTGAGAACTTTTCATTCATTATCCCCCTTACCCCACAAGATTCAATGTTTTAATATGCTCATAGCCCTTGAGTTATTACATAAAGTACATTATCCAAAATTTTTTTAAACATCCCAAATGCAGGATTTAAAAAAAAATACTACCATGTATGGAACTTCCTCACCTACGTAACTGAACAGACCATGAAGTACCAACATTAAGTAAAATGCCAAGCTGCAGATTATTTAGATAGAGAGCTAATCTGGTTTAAAGCCATGAGAACTGCAGCAAGATGCAGGCTCTGTTTACACTATATTTTCAGTTTCTGATTTTATCCTGCATTTTGTACAAGCGGATCAGGCCTTTAAAATAATAAATATTGATTCTGGGCTTGGGCCAGAAGTATTTTTGTAATTGTACAGAAGTACAGACTTATCTATTTATTTCCAAATACAGAATCATGCTGATCCTATTTATAAATAGTACAGCTAATATTACCAATAGAGATTTAAATATGATTATAAAATATGGGAAGCAATGCACTTGAACAATCACTCCCTTACAGAAAAACAGTTACCATTTTGAAGGATAGATTTCTTCTACAACAGCAACTAGGAGAGTCAACATTTATCTGTATTCTCTGGTGACATATTGCCAGATTTTGCAATGTATGTCAAAGTTATCAATCATTTGCTTGCAATTATCCTTGTAATTGCATATTAACGATTACAGCATCATAAGTAGTAGTCATCCATTATGGTTCTTTTAATACATTTGATAATCTCTCCATAAAGAATGGAGAAAGAAAAAAAAACTTTTAACGAGGATTCATTCAGAATTTTGAAACTATACAGCTTTCTCTTGGCGAAACTTGTTGATGCAGTACACTACTTGGGTGTCACTTTACGCAGGCGGTCTTGTGGCTCAAAGGGCTGCCTCTGAACCAGAACCTCTCGGTTCAAGCCCCACTTTGGGACTAATTAGCCACACAAGTAATATTCATGTTGTGGCCAAACAGAGTTGGCGATCAACCTGCTTAATCTTTCCAACATGCCCATGGCAGGCTACAAGAGTGGAAGTGATCAGCCATGTTTGATGCAGAGTGGTTCCCTTTTAGCTACAACCACCATCTCTCTCTCGCTCTCTTCATGCAAGGATGTCTATTGCTCAGTCTGGGCTGTGTCTAATTATGGACAGAGTCATTTTAGGATTTGTGCTATTTCCAAACAACTTGGTTGCACAACTACTGCAAAGGTTCATGCAAACTATTTGCTCCCGCACTATTTATTTTTGTTAGCTAGGACTTGAAGAAGTCTTCCTTGATAAAGAAACATTCAAACAGAGGGGAAAAGAAGCCATTTGCTCATATAGAAAAAGAAAGTTCAAATACTTATTCTGTCCAAACAAATAAATGACAAGTGAACTGACCTACCAACTCGATTCATTCTCTAGTCAGAAAGAAGGCAAATGGCATGTTGGCTTCCATGGCAAGACAATTCGAGTAAAGGAGAAGAGATATCTTGCTGCAATTATACAGGGCCATTGTGAGACCACATCGGGTGTATCACTGGCAGTTTTGGTCCCCTTTTCTGGGGAATGGTGTTCTGGCCATCAAGAAAGTGCAACATGTATTTATCAGACTGGTGCCTTGGATGGCAGGACTGATGCACAAAGACAGACTGGATCAGTTTGAACTATATTCACTGCAGTTTAGAAGAATGAGGGGTGCTCTCATAGAAACCTAGAAAATTCTGACAGGACTGGATGGTAAATGGAAGGAGAACATCGCTGATGACCAGAGAGTCCACAATCAGGAGTCACGGTTTAAAAGGTACAGGGTCAGCCATTTAGGACTGGGGCAGGAGAAATTTCTTCACCCAGAGAGTGGTGAGCCTGTGGAATTCTCTGCCACAGAAAGTGGGTAAGGCTAAAATAGTGAACGCTTTCAAGGAATTGGATTTGGTTCTTAGGACTGAAAGAGTATGGGGAGAAAGTGGGAACAGGGTACTGAGTTGGATGATCAGCCACGATCATATGGAGAGTGTCCTAAGCAGGTTTGAAGGGCTGAATGGCCCACCCCTGCTCCTAATTTCTATGCTTCCATGTATTATAATAGCAAAAGAAAAGCAGAATTGTATAGGGGCTTGAACAGCATGGATTACCGCAAGAAATGTGGTAGAACTGCACAAGTTGTCCAGTGAGACCTATCCTGATTTCAAGAATATTTTGCTCCATCTTTTAACTGGGTCTGGACATCGAGGGGAGATTCTCACTGACAGCAAGTTGTCCCTTAAGGGAGCAAAATGCGAAAAGGCAAGGGAAAGCAGTGATGCTATGAGCATTGAGGGAGGCTCTAGGTGATAGAGTGCTGAGACAGCAAGTGAACAGCCAAGATACAGCCTAGTTCAGTCCGTAAGCAGAGTGCATTTCCCAGACAACACAGTATCCCTGCTGCAGCATTGTGATAGCTGCCAGCACAGTGCAAGGAGGAGATTCATCGAAGTTCAGAAGTGTCCTGTAAGCGGAACAGGGATGTGCCATGCTGATCAGTTGCGAAATATCCCATCAGTAATGACTTGTTCCTGATGCAGAGAGGGGCAGGATAGGGCTAGAATAAGATGAGAATGGCACCAAAGGGACAGGGTAGATAGATGATGATGATGATGATGAGAGCTGCATAATTGGAAATTTTTAATCATTGAAACAGAGGAGCTCCAGCCATGGCCAGATTTGAGAGGTTTATGCTCACAGCACTTCTGCCGAATGTGTGTTCACTCTGAGAAATGACTTCCAACTTAACTCAAAGAGGAAAGGATAGCAATTGGAGACAGTAATTGTGAGGCACAGCTGGGAGGTGACACAAAGATGAAAACAAATCTCTCTGTAGTTAATACTGATTGAGAGGCAACCCTCCTGAGGGAGGGCGCTGAGTAGAGTCATGTTACACTTCGGGGTGTTATGCTCAATGTTGGGAATGTCTTAGGTACGGAGGTTTAGCATCACTTATCTGTCCCATATCCATGAATTCCTCAAACTTCTTGATAACATTGTAGCTTGCCTTAAGGGACCACAGGCTTGCTGTGAACCTGCTCCAACAGCCCCCCCCATGCTTAGTTGGAAGATACTAGTCTCTTCCTCTGGTCTCTGGCAGGCATTAATCCCTTACATCTGACAGCAGGGCCTCAACGGAAAGTTCCAGAAGCACAGAGAGCAGTCCCAGGTCCCCTTTACATTTCTTTGACCACCGAAACCTCAGAAGCAAGATCTGGCTCAATCATTCTGAACCCAAACAGATTAGAAATCCTCCCTTTGACCAAAGCAGTGAGTCAACTCCAAAAGTGGAACACAAATGGCCACTTCTATTGGTCAGCTGAGAGTGGGCCTGTTCTTTTTTGGCTGTTCTCGAGTTTCTTGAAGAAAAGCACATACATTTCAGGCTGACCTTTGAGGGCAAATTCATAGCGTCATACAGCACGGAAGCAGACCCTTTGGTCCAACCAGTCCATACCTTCAATAATGCCAAACTAGTCTCACCTGTCTGCTCCTGACCCATATCCCTCCCAACCTTTTAGATTCATGTATCTCTCCAAATGTGTTTTAAATGTTGTAATTGTACCTACACCTACCACTTCCTCAGGAAGTTCATTCCACACGGGAACCACCTTCTGTGCAAAACATTTATCCCTCATGTCTTTTTTAAATCTCTCTCCTCTCACCTTAAAATGTACCCCCTTGTCTTGAAATTCCCCATCTTAGGGAAAAGACAACTCCCATCATCCCTATCTCTACCTTTCATTATTTCATAGACTTCTATCAGCTTGCATCTCAACCTCCTATGCTCCAATGAAAAAATTCCCAGCCTTTCTTTATAACTCAAACCTGCCATACCTGGCAACATCCTGGTAAATCTCTTCTGAACCCTCTCCAGCTTGATAACATCCTTCCTATAACTGGATGACCAGAATTGGACAGAGTATTCCAGAAGAGGCCTCACCAATGTCCTGTACAACCTCAACGTAACGTCCCAACTTCAAGGATTGAGTAATGAAGGCAAGTGTGCCAAATGCCTTTTTAACCATTCTGCCTATATATGATGCAAATTTTAAAGAATTATGTACCTGCACCCCTAGGTCCCTCTATTCTACAACACTACCCAAGGCCTTAGCATTATTTGTATAAGCTCTACCCTCGCTTGTTGTGCCAAAATACAGAAGCTTGCATTTATCCAGATTGACCTCCATCTGCCATTTTCCCAGCCCACTGACTCATTTGATCATTTTTAAACCATTTCTACAAAGATAGCACTGGATGATTATCTGGACAAAATAATGTGCAAAGATAGGGGGGTAAACAGCAGGGGATTAGTAATAGCTACTGATGTGCATTTAATGAGCTACTGCATATACAATGGGCCGGATGGCCTCATTCTGCACTGCATCATTTCTGTTGATTCTGCAAAGTGTGGATCCTCTTGTAGTTATCTTCACGCTGCTATCCAGTGGAGGTTGAACTCAGAAGCATGTACTGAATGTGAACCTACCATTCACTTGCACTTCACTCTGGAAGTGTTACAAACCACGCAACCAGAACCCAAATGGTAATTGCAAATAAAATGAATACCTTCAAACTGAACTGGAATGGGCTTACTTCTTCGCACTTGGTGCCTTTGGCTCCTATTAGTTGGAAGTTTAGTTGCTGTTATTTCTTTTTAGAAGTTGAGGCTTGTACTATTTCATTCTTCCTCAGTAGCCAAGTAATAAATTTCAAAAATTTCATAACAAAAATCAAATGCAATCATAAGGCAAGGGAATTTATGGCCGAATTAACGTGTGGTGGAAAATTAATAATTCGTGATCTGAGCAAGGAGTGCAAACAGTCGGTTTGAATATATGGAAATTTTGCCATTTGTTAATAGTATCATTCACTACAATTTGGAACAAGAATCTCATTCTCCTTCCAGGCAAATGCAGATCTTGAATAGGAATAGACGTTCCATTCTAATGTACCTGTCTTGGCAAAGCACAACTATTCTTTACCAAAAGGAAATCAAAGTTGCCAACAATCTTTTTCCGTCAGTGGGGCAACACCACGTGCAGCACAGTGTGCTGAAGCTGGGATCATTCAAAGGCACAAAACCACTTGTGTGTTTATACTCCGGGCACCAGGCAGGAAGGCCACATTTGGAGGTGGCGTTCACTTCATTTTTGAGGGCAAAGGCAAATTCATTCAGCATTCACTTTTCCACCAGCAGCCAAAGGCTTCCGACAGAGTTCAGCTGTAACAACTGAAATGAGGAAATGTACTCCACATCCTCATTCATGCTTACAAAGTATACATAATGGCATGATTGATGTGTTTGTGTTTTAAATTGCCTTGGAGAAAGTGAGGACTGCAGCTGCTGGGAATCAGACTCGAAGAATGTGGTGCTGGAAAAGCACAGCCGGTCAGGCAGCATCTGAGGAACAGGAGACTCGATGTTTCGAGCATAAGCTCATCAGGAATTTTCAGAAGAAGAGCATATGCTTGAAAAATCGACTGTCCTGCTCCTCAGATGCTGCCTGACCAGCTGTGCTTTTCCAGCACCAGACTCAACTCGGTTTTAAAATGACCTCTTACTTTCGGCCCTTTAAAAGTATCGCGCTCTCTTCCCCTCCAGGAGAATGCCCACTCGTCATTCCTTCTTTGTGCACCTAGATATATTTTTCAGTCAACCTACCAATTTCTGGAGCGGGTGGGACCTGAACCTGGGGCACTGAGCTTAAAGGCAGGAATGCTACCACTACACCTAGCCCCTTTATAATGGTATGATTGTAATCAACCAAAACTGGTGGCCAGTTGTCACTAATAAATATAAGCCAATCCGAATTTTTATGTGGACTGAGATGTGTTCATTTGGGTGTCCTTGTTCTGTACTGATTCCAGTTAATGAAAGAGAAATTGAAAGGTTAACTAATGAAAATTGATTGCTCTCCAGTGTGTGGACACATAACAGTTAGAAAGGAAAAAAAAGCATGAAAGATATGTTAATGCATCTTCCAGGGCTATTTTGTCATACTTCTCAACTATTCAGGTACTAATCGCAATGAGTCTAGCTTACAATTGACAGAGATCCAAATAGGAGAAAAAGTGAAGACTGCAAATGCTGGAGATTAGAGTAGAGAGTGTGGTGCTGGAAAAGCACAGCAGGTCAGGCAGCATCCGAAGAGCAGGAAAATCCACGTTTCAGGCAAAAGCCCTTCATCAGGAATCCTTTTGCCCGAAACGTAGATTTTCCAGCTTATCGGGTGCTGCCTGACCTGCTGTGTTTTTTCAGCACCACACTCTTGATCCAAATAGGAGTCTAACCATGCATGGAATTCCAGTGTACCAAACCACATCCCAGTCAGATCCACCATTCAATCAAAACACTTTAATGCAAAATATCCACATTGTTATATTGCTTCAAATGCTCAAAATGTTAAGCATAAATGCCAACTTTTAGCTAAAGGAGATCTTTTGGAAGTTCAGAATTTCATTCATTAATTGTACTGCTGAATAAATAATTAAAAGAGTTGTTCTACAAAGATGACAACATTAATTTCATTTAACTATTTACTGATTGCAGTGTAGTTAATTGTCTTGAAAATTAACTATACTTCTCCAGAAGAGTTTCTGCTTTTGATCAAATAATAGTATCCAATTAAATTAACCTAAAACCTGAAGGTTTAACCTTTATAGAATATGGTTCTCTCATAACTTGACTTTGTTCTCGGAAACAGAATATTCAACGGACGCTTTTCCCCAACATAGCACTGAGGCTCTTAAGTCAATACTTTTAACATGTATTAAATTTCTTTATACAATAAAAGCTCATTGGCTCAATGAATTATGGATCATGATTTGTTCTGAAAAGGTTATATATGAGAGAAAGGGCAGATATTTATGCTTACTGCAGTATTTCAGAATAAAAAGACATTTCCCTTTCCTTGAGAAACCATCACAATATGAGGAAAGGAATTCAATCTCAATACTGCTGAAGAGACAGATTTCTGAAGCTTTTCATCTTGCATTCATCAGGACAAATGAAAGAATTCTGTTGTGCCATAGTAGCAAGTAGTGTAGATTAGTTGGCAAGTCTGCTGACTGGTTGAGGTGTTGCGACGGAGAAGGAAACTTCAATGCAACAATTCCTTGAAATCGGGAGATTGTTCACGCAATATTCCAAGGCTTGCACTAACCAGTTTTGCAATTCTCTGTAAATTACTGTGAAACTTAATAAAATCTATACAATGTGATGAGTTATCTATTTATACACAGGGTTCCCATGCCCCATCAACTTGGCACTGCTAACCAATTCTTAGTAGCCCCGTGGTATGATAACCAAAAATAGTGCTTCAAGATTAGATTAGATTAGATTAGATTCCCTACAGTGTGGAAACAGGCCCTTTGGCCCAACAAGCCAACACCGACCCGCCGAAGAGTAACCCACCCAGACCCATTTCCCTCTGACTAATTCACCTAACACTATGGGAAATTTGGCATGGCCAATCCACCTAACCTGCACATCTTTGGATTGTGAAAGGAACCCGGAGCACCCAGACGAAACCCACGCAGACACAGGGAGAAGGTGCAAACTCCACACAGACAGTCACGCAAGGCTGAAATCGAACCTGGCACCCTGGTGCTGAGAGGCAGCAGTGCAAACCACTGAGCCATGTCGCTGTCACCTCATTACTAAAATACTTTTGATTGGCACAGAAACATAGAACTGAACAAATTAGCAAATAATCTATAAAGGCAAAAATGAAGCCTTCTACTCAAATGATCTTTATCAAGATTCTCAGGGATTTTTTTCTGCTGTTATTTTAGATTCCAACATCAATGTTCAGCATTTTATAAAAAGACCAAGCAAGCAAATGACTACATTAGTTATCTCAAGTTGAGAATTTCCTCCTCCCACCAAACTGTAAATAAACAAGTTAACATGAAAATTAAAGTTATACTTCTGTACATATCCATTATTTGATGCAGATAATGCATGGATGAATGAAATCCCAATGAAAAAAATCAATCTCACTGAACCAAATTCCAACAATAAATTGTTTGGCACTCACCTTGAAGAATATACTGATGGACGCAAGATTGAAAGAACAATTATCTACACAACTTATTCTTCAGTTTTAGCATATTTTATTAAAGGTTTAGTATGCTTTCTTTTATTGGTCAGAGTATTGAGCACAGGAGTTGGGAGGTCATATTGCGGCTGTACAGGACATTGGTTAGCCCACTGTTGGAATATTGTGTGCAATTCTGGTCTCTTTCCTATCGGAAAGATATTGTGGAACTTGAAAGGGTTCAGAAAGGATTTACAAGGATGTTGCCAGGGTTGGAGCTATGGGGAGAGGTTGAATAGGCTAGCGCTGTTTTCCCTGGAGCGTGGAGGCTGATGAGTGACCTTATAGAGATTTACAAAAATCATGAGGGGCATGGATAGGATAAATAGACAAAGTATTTTCCCTGGGGTGAGGGAGTCCAGAACTAGAGGGCATAGGTTTAGGGTGAGAGGGGAAAGATATAAAAAGAGACTCAAGGGGCAACTATTTCATGCAGAGAGTGGTTTGTGCTGCCAGAGGAAGTTGTGGAGACTAGCACAATTGCAACATTTAAAAGTCATTTGGATGGGTATATGAATAGGAAGGGTTTGGAGGGATATGGGCCAGGTACTGGCAGGTGGGACTAGATTGGGTTGGGATATCTGGTCGGCATGGAAGAGTTAGACCAAAGGTCTAGTTCCGTGCTGTACATCTCTATGACTCTATGTCTCTAAACACTCATCTCAAGCAGCACATTGATTAGAGAATGATTGATAACATCTTTAACAGGAACCAATGAAACCACTGTTTTATGCAGCCAAATACAAAAACATTGTTTGGCAAAATGAAATCAGATGATCGCTCACGTTTGCTTTATTGCCAACATTCTAATGAAAGCAGGTTTAAGATTAGCCTTTATTGTTAATTCCTTTTAGAGTTCACATTAACTGCAATAGCTTTGGAAACCTGTTCCTATCAGTGAAATCATGGCTGACCAATAACCATTCTTTGTTGACTTATTTCACTAAAAGGAACATTGGGAAAATCTATAAGTAGAATATGTTTTCAACCAATGTTTACTTAACATTAAATACTGAAAGAATGGCACCTTATATGAAACATCAATCTTGCCATTTTCTGCACCCTAACATCTTGGCACAAGGATCAAATATTTCTTCTCACCTTCAGGAAAATTGCATGTTTTTGTCTGACAGAACCAGAGAGCTGTTCAGCAATTGAGATGACATACACCACAAGTAGGGATTACATGGCACTGTAATCTTGTTAGGTTTTCTCATCTTCGTAGACATTAGTCAAAATGCATCTGTGATCCTCGCCCAGATAATGTCTTTAAAGTCTGTGACCTTCTATCAGAATATTGTTGAATGCACAATCTCATCTTGATAATAAAAAAAATCAATTACAAGGTGCATTACATACACCGAGTGTTTTATTCCCATTCCTCTAACGTTCCCTCAGCCAAGTGTTAAACTGCCAGCCATTCTGAAAAGTGGCCAAATCCAGAGTATTCTGACAAAAGGCCACTGTTTCTTCATTATTTATCCATTTGACTGCAGAAGAGAGCCTGCCATTGAAAGAAACTTGCATTTGCGGAAAGGAATAAAGTAAAGCTATAAGAATAATTAACTAGAATCAGGTCCAGTAGAATGGTTTCTGGCACATGCTCAAATCCATTCGGTGATCTGCTTTCCAGATAAATTTAAAGAGACAGGACTATGAATAGATGCCAAAAATCCGGTGCAGGGTTTAATACAGGTTTCAAAATGAAAACTTGTTTATCCCAAAAAAGTGCCAAAATTCTTCATTGACGGGTTTGGATCTAATCATGTGGACAGTCAACAGATTTTGGAAGGCTCCAGATTCTTAGGAAGTTATCCTCCAGTAGTCTAATACATTCTGGGACAGCATGAGACAATGATCCTGTTAAAACAATGATCAGGGAAAATTTCACTTGGGTTTTGCCCTGAATATCAGCAGCTTCCATTTAATTCAAGTGATTCATGGTTACTTCATAAAAATGCTTCCACTAGCAGGCCACCTAGACAAAGTCCCTTGGGATTTTTTTTTTTAAAAAGATTGGACACTAAGCCAAGTGATTGTACTCTATACTAGCAGAATTCATCATTTCACCTGATCAGATGTATGAGAAGTATGCAACTTCCAATTTAATGACTCTTCACTCAGCTTCATTAGCTTCACGATTAAGTGACATCTTTCTGGTGTCCACAGTAGAACAGAAAATCCACATTTTAACGGAAGGTCATCAACTTTGAAATGTTATCTGCGTTGCTCCGACCTTAGATGCTGTGTGAGCGTTTGCATTTTTCCAGCATTTCCTGGCTCGAGTCCAGAAAATCCTCTTTTGTTAAGAGCTTCCCATTGTTACGAAAATTAAGTCTCCCTTGTTAGCACTGCGGCTGTACAAGAGGACAAGCAAACATTCTCACTGAGTTATAGAATATGGGCTGGGTTTTGATCCTTTTACTTTACAAGTCTAATTGGTGGCTGCTTTGATTTAGTCTGATCAAGGTGTGACAAAAGTGAGTCTCAGAACTTTGTGGTATAAACACTGTACAATATTTCATCAGTTGGTAAAAGCATTTGATAAGTCTGTCTTTCCTGTTTTGAATCCACGAACAAATGGTGGGCTGCAAGGTTCAATGCCTGCGGTAATCATTGTTTAGCTGGTGGTTCCGACTCTATTCCCACATCCCGAAATAATAGAAGGTTGCTCCCTGATGCTTTCTTAAAGCTGTTCCTAAACAAGATATGCACAATGCAATGAACAGTACATGACTTATTGTCATTCACTTTAGTATGCTTTCTTTTATTGGTCAGAGTATTGAGTACAGGAGTTGGGAGGTCATGTTGCGGCTGTACAGGTCATTGGTTAGGCCACTGTTGGAATATTGCGTGCAAATAGTGTTTACGAGCATGTTGCCAGGGTTGGAGGATTTGAGCTATAGGGAGAGGCTGAACAGGCCGGGGCGGTTTTCCCTGGTGCGTCGGAGGCTGAGGGGTGACCTCAGAGATTTACAAAATTATGAGGGGCATGGAAATGGCAAATAGACAAAGTCTTTTCCCTGAGGTCGGGGAGTCCAGAACTAGAGGGCATAGGTTTAGGGTGAGAGGGGAAAGATATAAAAGAGACTCAAGGGGCAACTATTTCATGCAGAGGGTGGTTTGTGCTGCCAGAGGAAGTGGTGGAGGCTGGTACAATTTCAATATTTAAGAGGCATTTGGATGGGTATATGAATAGGAAGGGTTTGGAGAGATATGGGCCGGGTGCTAGCAGGTGGGATTAGATTGGATTGGGATATCTGGTCGGCATGGACGGGTTGGAGCAAAGGGTCTGTTTCCATGTTGTACATCTCTATGACTATGACCCAACAGGTCTATTTGGTAGTCAAATTATCCTTCTATCTGCTTTATGACACGCTATCGATACTTGCTCCTGTTCCTTCCTCCGGTTTACTTGCTTCGCCTTAAATGCACCTACATAGTTTGACACATAGTTCATATCCTCACTCTAATGCCAGTGTTAATCAGTTGCTTCCATGCACATTTGTGGGTATGATGGTCACGGATTAGCTCTCATGCCAGAGATTGAAACCCAAAAATTATGCCTGACATCTCCAGTGCACTAATGAGGGCACATCATTCTGTCTGAGGCACTGGGATTTTAAACAGAAGCTGCATCTCAGGTGTGGAACACAATACCATGGGACATTTTCATAGAGTTTAGCAACAATTTCCTAACCAATAATTATAACTCAAATCAATATCACTTCAAATTTAAAAAAAATGACTATAATATTGCTGTTTGAGAGATTTCTTTTTTAAGTGCACAAATTGACTGTTGTGTTTCCTGAATTACAACAAAGACTCCAGTTCAAGAAAATACTACTACTGTTAGAAATTGCTTTTGGTTATCCTGAAGCTGTGAATGGCACTATGCAATTTTATCTAATATACCTTCAATTATGGAGTCATAGAGACGTACAGCACGGAAACAGACCCTTCAGTCCAACTTGTTCATGCCGACCAGATATCCTAAATCAATCAATCTAGTCTCATTTGCCAGCACTTGGCCCATATCCCTCTAAACCCTTTCTATTTATATACCCATCCAGATGCCTTTTAAATGTTGTTTTTGAAGCAGCCTCCATCACTTCCTCTGGCAGATCATTCCATATACGTACCAACCTCTGCGTGAAAAAGTTGTCCCTTAGGCTCTTTTTAAACCTTTCCCCTCTCACCCTAAACCTAGGCCCTCTAGTTCTGGACTCTTGTACCCCAGGGAAAAGATCTTGTCTATTTATCCTATCCATGGCCCTGATAATTTTATAAACTTCTTTAAAGTCACCCCTCAGCCTCCAATGGTCCAGGGAAAATAGCCCCAGCCTATTCAGCCTCTCCCTATAACTCAAACTCTCCAACTCTGCCAACATCATAGGCAAAATTGAGATTCTAATGATGATCCATTTCATGTTCTTGGAGATGGCTTCTCTGTGGGTTTTATATCAGCATCTGCTTACCCAGTTACGCAGGTACTATTCCTACTGGCTCAAGTTTGCATTCTGAGAAAATTCTGATTGAAACATCACTGTAAAATAAAATCTTGTTGTTGACTAGCTTTATTACAGGAGGGAAATAGAAGAAAGCTGGTGGGCAAAGTTCATAATTCTCACAGATCCAGCAATAGAGTTCCCATTTTAGTCATTTTCTCATTTTCAATTATTATGGAAAGCTGTTGGACTTGAAACTTGGCCTGGAATCCATTCAAAAATATATTTTGTTGTTGATGTGGTTAAAGATTTTACAGTTAGATACAGCAATTGGAGAGATCTTGGCTTGTGAAGTATCAGTGGTATCGCAATCCTGATTAAGCTGAATTATTTTACTTAACTGAAATTGGAAAGATAGCTCAATAACTATTAATGACATTTACTGGCCTAAAGGGGGAAGAAAAAGAACACACTGCATCAATAATAGAGGTTACAAACAAGAGCCTAGATTTTATTCATGCCATTCATAACTTCAGCATTTTACAGACAAACTACAGGCTGTTTCTGATTGCTATTGCACTAAGTTTATGATGTGGAGGTGCTGGTGTTGGACTGGGGTGCACAGACTCAGAAGTCATATAATACCAGGTTATAGTCCAACTGATTTATTTAATCACAAGCTTTCAGAGTGTTTCACCTTCATCAGATGTCGCATGACTTTTCGCCAAGTGTTTGATATGGGTACAATTCATGACGCACTGTTCAGAATTTGATTTTTCTCCATTAAAATAACACCCAGTCACTTATTTGGACAGAACTTCAATATTGCTGAACAGACAAATGTTGTGAGGCTTTGTCTTGCACTTATCAGGAGAAATGCAAGAACGCCAAACTTTAACTGATTAAACAATTTATATGACAGGAGAAAAGTGTTGATTGGCAGACAAGTCAACTTCAATTGGCCGAGGCATTGCCATGAAATAAGCAGTAAAAGAAAATGTAGTAGGCATTAGGTGCAATTTCAAAATTGAGCAACACTTGCTGAACAATTCTGAGGGGGCAAATTGCTACATAACAACTAATCTAAGATAATTAGTTGCGTTCGTAGTGCGGATCACTTATACTTGTTAGAAGTCACAGATGTTCATAAACAGGACCTTTTTTTGAAATACCCAGTGACTTAGGGGTGGGCTTTGATTCCCGATGATTACTTCACTGGCAGTGACTTGCCAACCAATCAAATACCTTTCCTAGCACAGTAGCGCAGACCGCAATTGTTTGAAACTTGCAATGCTTGCATTTATTCTGATGAGTGGAAGACAAGGAGCTTTGGTAATATATGGCTATGCATTTTAGTTTTAACATGTCTGTGGAAATGCAGTGCACCTTTTGTTAAAAAAATTACAAATGCAATAAATTGAATTGCATTTCTCAAGTGGAATACAATCTGCATAAATCAAATTTTTAATTCTGAAAGTGATACATATCTTATTCCCAGTACTGTAATACATTGGACTATTCCAGTAACTAAAGCAGGAGACATTTGACCATTTAAGACTAGGTTATACGAATAGTTCAAGGAAAGGGGGTAAGTGCAGTGTAAGGGTAAAGGAACAAGGTGGCTACAAGGAATTCCAAAAACCTGTGTGGGGAATATACACCAACATAGTCTGGCTGGATTGAAATAGTGTTATAACAATTGTGTTATAATTCATATTGCATTCATTTTATGTTGGTATGGCAAGACAATAAATTAATTCTAAAAAAATGAAATCAATGTAATTTGCCACAGATCATCTCTGCTCAAGTGATGCACAGCCACTGCTGTTACTAAATCTTTAAATGTTCCCCAGCTTCCTTATATATCCATTGCTCAACTTCAACCAGATCTTCTGACTCTTTCCATTTCCCCTTCTGCTTGGCTATCTCCACTCACCTTTACCCGTTATGTCGCTTTTTCAGTTTGCTCCAATATTGTCTCCATTGTTTACAAGAGTTTTTCAATATCCATGATGCAGTTTTAATATGTCTCAGACTTCTGATGGACAAGGTACTCACATTCAATTGAAGTTACACTGAACTCATTTTCCAACAGAAACAGCATTGATTTTTTCCCCTATAAGAGAATCACTACAGCACAAATAATATGTCTCCAAGACAAGTAACACCTGTGAAAAGCATACATAATATGGCAAACTCACTTATGACATGGGGGTTATGCAACAAATCACATTTCTATCACATTCAAGGTCTGAGGTTTCACCAGGCAATACACCAGAGTGTAATCTGACAAAGATTGACACTGAGCTAAAGGAGACACTACGACAGCTTGGTCAAACTGATTTTACATTTTAGGGAGCATCTAAACAGAATGATAGAGGGGAGTGAATAGGGCTGGGTAAAGTGTGGGAGATTGTGTTGGAACAGAGTGGGTGATGATGGAGCAGTTAATCCAGTTGGTGTGTTGCAAAAGAACACCAAAATCATGGGGTTTGATCCCGGAGACGAGGGGCTGCCTTACTCCCCTGACTGTTCAAAAATCACAAACTACAGCTCAACAACCCTCAGGAGAGGATTCTAATTGGTGAAGAGAAAGAAAAATTGGTGGATTGGATTAAGGAAGGGAATTCCCAAGTTTATGACCTATACAATCATACAGATTGTACATCGGACGGTCTTCTCGCCTCAGTGATAAATATCCAAGTTGATAAATAACAAATTCAGGTCAGGATGCAATGATTGTCAATGTCAAAAAGGTCTTGTTTGTGCTAAATCTACCAAAATCAGAAATTGCTAGAGTACTTCACACGTGGAACACAATGTTTCATTCAAGTTCCAGGTGAAGCAGCGATTTTCCTGCACTTTGCTCAATCCAGTTTATCGTTCGCGCTGCTCACAACGTGGTCCCCTCGACAGTGGGGAAGAGGTCACGCAGACTGAGACCGCTTCACGGAACACCTATTTTCTGTTTGCAAAAAACGATCCAAATTGCCTGCCACTTCAACACACCCCGGCGAACAAACTTTTGTAGTGCTCCAGTGAAGCTCAGCACAAGCTGAAAGGAAGCATCTTATTTTCCGCATGGGAACCCTACAGCCTTCAGAAAGCAGCAATCGAGTTCAATTATTCTACAGCCTGAACACTTTCTTCTATATCCTTTACCAACCATCACTCCCCCTCACCCCACACAGGCTCCGTCAATGATATGGGCTGCTTTCAGCACAGCCAACTCATTTTCACCCACTAATGGTACCTATTATCAGCTTTTCTTTCTCCCCAACATACCATCATCCGCTCCTTTGTCTGTCATTCTCTATCTCTCTCTGGGCTCCGTCTATGCCTATCTGCTCACTCCTTTTCACACACCAATCCCAGTCTTCAGCGTAAATACTAGCCTTTCCTCGCTGCTACCAATTCTGAAGGGCCACTGGACTAGAAACGTTAACTCTGCTTTCTCTCCACAGGTGCTATCAGACCTGCCAAGTTTCTCTAGCTATTTGTGTTTCGGATTTCCAGCATCCGCAATTCATGGTTTCATTAAAGCTGGCGCGGACGTGTTTGTTTTTGCCCATTTAAGGTTTTGACAGGCACACACTTGTCTTTTTTAAGGTGGGACAGTTACCACGGTGCTCTGTCCAGAGTGGAGACTAACACACAGTCTGAAAGCTTCATTGCTGGTGCCTACCTCTTTTATACATTTCATATTGCTGTGTGCCTATGCAGCTTTTGGAGTCTCGGGGGCGATCCACAAGTTGGCACCTCTGACAATGCTCACTTAGTATGCGAGTGTGGATAGTATGTTTAAATCCTGGATTTATATAGTGACTAGAATTCCTGTACATCAAATCCACTGATGCCACATAGCATCATCCAAGTGCAGGTAGATAGGATTAACGTAGTTTGGTGTTTGCTGGTCAACATAGACATGGTTGACCTGAAAGACCTGTTTCTATGCAGTATGACTGGAACATCTTACTTAATAGCCTTCTCTACGCATACAAACTTACACACAAATGTCATCCATCACTGCCTTAAAGTGTTCAATCTACAGGATCTGCATATCCAAAACAGGCCAGAAAGAAAGCCTGGCTTTCACTGAAAGCAGAATGGCTCCAACATTGCATGAAGGCCATCCAAAGCTTCAACCCCTTGCACCTTCACTCGGGTGTACATGCTCTATCCACTGTGTGGAGTCCTTAAATTTCAATTAAAAATATTTGAGATTTTGCACAATTGAAAAATAAGCTTCTGGCAAGCTAATTAAAGTCTCTTTCAAACACGCTCACATTGATACTGAAAACAAATTCTATTTCATGAGAAAGAAATCTTTTAAACTTGGTGATGAAGATGCTTTATAATTAATTTTGCTCAGTGTTTTTGAAGAATTGTGGTAAAAGGAATTTATTTCAATTTTTGTGGAAATGCCTGTAGACGTTCCTTTATAAGAGGTTATCTAACAATGACTGTGGCTTAGCAGGTTACTTTTTTTTTTAAAAAAAAGAAAAAAAACCACTTATTTGAAATATGAATGGTGGCAAGCAATTGCTTTACTAAGAATGTAACGGGGCCACTCTTGACTAGTATCTAGCTTCGAAAGGTCCTTATTTAATCAGGTTCAGTTGGAAGGAAGCCTGCTAAGAACAAGCTGTCCAGTTAACTTCTCCCATTTCCTGAAAAGAAAGCCCCCTGTGAAATGAAAAACATTGAAGCCTCAAGGTGAAATGGATGTGTTATATGAAGGAGTAATTGAACGAATATCTCAAATCATAACTTCCTGAACAAGCTGGACCTTGGGGCATCATGTTGTAGCTGTGGAAGACATGGGCAAGGCCACGATTTGCCTTGTTATAAGAAGGATGTTATTAGACTGCAGGGGGTGCAAAAAAGATTTACAAGAATGTTACTGAAACTAGAAGGTTTGAGTTATAAGGAGAGGCTGGGACTTCTTCCCCTGGTAATCGGGAGGCTAAGGGATGATCACAGAGCTTGAGAAGATCAATGCCGGCATAGAAAAGGAGAATAACAAGGGTCAGGGAGTCTAAAACCAGAGGGCACAGGTTTAAGGTGAGAGGGGAAAGATTTAAAAAGAGACATAAGAGGCAATTTTTCCCCATACAGAGGGTGGGTGCATATGGAACAAGCTGCCAGAGGAAGTGGTTGAGGAGAGTACAATTACAACATTTGAGAGAGATTTGGAGAGGCTCCTGGATTGGAAATGTTTGGAAGATTATAGGCCAAATGCAGGCAAATGGAATTAGTTCAGTTTAGGGGCAGCACAGTGGCTTAGTGGTGAGCACTGCTGCCTCACTGTGCCAGGGATCTGGGATCGATTCCAACTGTCTGTGCGGAGTTTGTACAATCTCCTTGGCTAAGATGCTCTGCAAAACGCTCCCCGAGTTTATGTTTGGTCTCACTGCTATAGAGACAACCACATTGGGAGCACCGGATGCAGTAAACTAGGTTGGAGGAGAGGCAGGTGAACCAGAAACTCAGGTAATGTTCTGGGGTCCCGGGTTTGATGGCGACAAATGGTGGAATTAAATGTCTAATAATGACATTGGGGAAAAACCCATCTGGGTCGCTAATGCACTTTTACAGAAAGCAATCTGCCGTCCTTACCTGGTCTGGCATACGTATGACATAGTTGACTCTTAACTGTCCTCTGGACAATTAGGGATGGGCAATAAATACTGGCCACGACAGCGACCCACATCCCACCATTAAATAAAAAATAAATTCCAGTCAGCAGATAGTCAGATACTGGACTTATCTGAAAGACTCATGTCAGGATTTCTCAGATGTCCTGACATAATGACTTTTCAATTTAAACTTGTGAAGGATAATTACCTGGTGTCGAGAACCATTCATGTAAAGATAGCCTCTCTTGGAACAGCTAGGACTGTTGAGAAACTCAACACACTATGCTTCCATTAACTTCTTTATAATGACAGAAAACAAAGGAAACTTCATACTTATGAAGCTTTTAAGATAAACTACTTCTATACTTTAAGAGGCGCCATTTTGATAAACAGAAGCTACATGAGAAGTGGCTGGACATGGATTCAAGTCAGGTCACAATAGAAAAAAAACTTTGCTATTTACAAACAAAAGTTGCAAGTGAATCGAGGTGAGACGAATTAGTATCTAGTTCTTCTGAAATATATTTGGTAAGTACTAAAGATATTTTAAAATATTAAGTGTTAATATTTAACTAAAATGCAATACATTAGTAAACATTTTATACCACTTTAAATGTGTCTTTTTTACATTATTGTGAACGTTCATTATCTGATCCAAACAGATTTATTAAATGCAGAGAACTGAACTTGTGCACAAAACATTTACTTTGCATACATTAATTAAGAATTCTTACTGCATCATCTGTCTATTGGAATCTCACTGTGGGTGTTCTGCATTCAAATCGTGGATGAAAATACCCCCCACCTCAAAACTAATGCCTGCTGGAGACCATAATTAGTCTTACATTAAATACTCCCAGTTGAGTGGATTAAGTCGAAGCAGATTCATTGGAACTCTAGAGAAGTAACAAGATACGAATTCCATTGCTTTTACAGGATGAAACTAAACCATTCATGTGCAACTTCAGTTATATCATAATTAATACACCAATACTCATGAAGCTATCAGGACCTAGACATGACAACTTGGCCATCTCTACAAGATTCTCACTTGACAATTCCATGCAAATACACACACAAGCATTTGTGCTCGCGCAGAGCTCCATAGATATTATCCCACACACCATTCCCCAGGTCAATTCCTTTCTAAAATGTTGGTCAGTAATCTATTCTGGTTCTGATAAATTGTCCATACCCAAGACATTATGTTGTTCCTTCTCCTCAGCTGCTACTCAGTGTTTAAGTGGCTTCATGTTCGAACCAGGTACAGATAGTGGATGTCTCGGCATAATGTGGCAATTAAAGCATAAAAAGGGAGTTTACCTTTACTCTAAGAAGAGCTACAGTTCTTTTGCAAAAGATACTAGTCAGAGAGATGCCAGGCCACATAGAAGTACGGCTTAGGTCCATTCACACAAGAGTGTAGATTTTACATTGCCGTAAAAATCTAAATAAACTATTCTAATACACAACAAAGTACACTCCATTCCAGACACACTGCCATACAAAAGAGCTTACTTAATCTTAGCCAATTCTTTGCTAGCCAGTTATGATTAGGGCTATCTTCTGGTGATCTAAATGATTAGTAATTTCAGACCATGTTGAGAGAACCACAACGATAAGGTTTCCATTTAGTTCTGGGGATAAAACAAACACCCTGAGATTACTCAAGTTTTCAATATTTTCTAAAAGAGTGGAGTAAGAAAGTTAGGCAGCAATTTTCATACATCATTCCTCAAAGCTATCACAACAAAAGGGAGACTAAAACAAACCATTTAAAGCAGACAACTTGAAGTTCTCTTGGCACCACATCTGTCTATTTACCAGGATCTTCTTCAAAGGCAGCTACACATTGCCAAGAGAAAATCAAAAATCCAGCCCCACTGCCAAAGTTTTCATCGGGATGTTTATTTTCTTGTGCAAATGACATTTGGATAGACAGAAGGAATTGAACTGAAGACATAATACTTAGTAGTCCATTTTTATTATGCAGAATTTTTTTACAGGTACTCTTTAATACCGGTGCGAATATTGATCTAATTTCAAATACATCCAGTGAAAGATAAATTCATAAACAGTTTTTAAATCTACCTTCAAAATATTCATTTAAAAAAGGACTGTACCTGGCACATGTCCCGAGGAAGCAGCACAGGAATCCAGATCAGGGTACATGAACAGGTTAACACAGGAGCGTACGACTTCACAGACACACTGTCTATTGAGCAGATTACAGCCAGAAATCTCGGGGCAGAGGTCATGCTGGGGCACAACGTCTTCAATGAATTTGATCGCTGCAGAAGCAAGGAATCATTGTTATTCCAAATTCACACAGTGCAATATCAATTTCAAATGTCAGTCAATCTTTAAGAATACCTACGTTTCAGCACGGAAATTACAAAAGTCTAACACTGCTCTGAAACCTTCATTGAGCAGCTTTTCAAACTAAATTTCATTGATAGGTAGTGGGTTACAATGGCAAGGCCAGCATTAATTGCCATTCCTAATTGCCCTCAGAAGGTGGCGAAGAGCTGCCTTCTTGAACCACTGCCATGTATTGTTTCAGGTGGTCAATGACTGGCATTTATTGGCCCACAGATTATTTGTCCCAAACATTAATATTGTCCACTTTTTAACTGCAAATAGACATGGGTTGCTTCCATGCAAGTCATTCTGAATGGTGTTGAATATTGTGCAATGAATCCCCACTTCTGACCTTATGAAGGGGATGGCTGGGCCTAGGACACTTCCCTGAGGAACGCTTAAAGAAAGTCCTGAAGCTGCGATAACTGCCTCCAACAAGCACTGCCATCTTCCATTGTGCCAGATATGACCACCAACTTGAAGAGTTTTCCCATGGATTCTACTGGCTTTAGGTTTGCTACGGTTCCACGATGCTACACGTGGTCAAATGTGACTTTGATTTCCAAGACAGTCACTCTGACCTCTCCCCTGGCGTTAATCTCTTTAGTCCATGTTTGAACCAAGGCTGTAATAGAGTCAGAAACAGTGACCCTGGCAGAACTCAAACACTGAGCAGGTTATTGCTGAACAAGTCTTGCTTGGCAGCACTGCTCAGGACTCCTTCCATCATTTTACTAATGAGTGAGAGCAAACTGATGAGGCAGTAATTGGCTAGGTTAGTTTCATCTTTTTGTGCATGAGATAGAATTGGGCAATTTTCCACATTAGCTGGCTGAGGTAGATGCCAGTGCTGTAGCTGTACTGGAACAGCGTGGTCTTACAGCAGAGTGGCATGTTCTGGAGCACAAAACATCAGAAGCAATTGCTGGAATGCTCTCAGGGCTCATAACCTTTGCAACACCCCAGTGCTGGCATCTGTTTCCTGATATTCTGTGGAATGAATCAAACTAGCTGATGCTGGGGACTTCTGGAAGAAGCAAGATGGATGATCCACTTGGCACTTCTGACCGAAGATTATAGTGACTGCTTTAGCCTAGTCTTTTGCACTGATGAGCTTGACTCTCCCATTATTGAATATGGGGATATTTGGAGCATTCTCCTCCAGTGGGGATTGCTGGTGAATAGTCAGTGGGTTGGGGCGGGGTGGGGGGAATGGGCATTGGGAAGATTGATGGTCTATGTGGAGGTGCAGGAGTGTTGAGAAGAGGGCAGTATCTATGCAGTAGAAGAGGGGCTGATTACAATATGGCTGCTAGAATCGGGGGCTGGAGAATTCACCATGTCTTTGGTCACTAGCAATAGTGGAGTGCTTGGTTAAAACCTCCTTGAGCTCAAGTTATCACATCATTTTTACCAAGCATTTTAAAACCCGGCTCTTTCCATTTATATGGCAATGATTAATAGACTTTAAAAATGTTGATTGATAACAGGCAAACTGCAAGAATTTACAAACTAAATGTGACTGTGTTGCTTTATTGTGGTTTTGTTTCCATTGGAATGGAGGTTACATTGCAAGAGAGTCTGGGAAGAATTGATCTAAACGATTAAAAATGTTAGAAAGTGCCAACTAGGCAAGTATGCCCAGTCTCATTCTGTTAAATGTCATTTCAATTTTTATTCCTTTCAATATAGTTTCAAAGCAATAGCGTGTCAGTTCTCTAAACTATTAAAGTCAACAGTTTCTCAGGACACACTCAGCAGTAGGAGGGTGGATGGTGGCACAAGTTACAATTTGCTTATGGCCCACCTATTGGAATAAAGAAAATTTACAGCCCAGGAACAGGCCCTTCGGCCCTCCAAGCCTGAGCCGATCCAAATGTAGTGTCTAAACCTGTCAGTCAATTCTTAAGCGTCTGTATCCCTTTACTCCCCACCTACTCATGCATTTATCCAGACTCATCTTGAATGAATCTACCGTGCCTGCCTTTACCACCCCTGCTGGCAACGCGTTCCAAACGTCCACCCTCTGTGTGAAGTACTTGCCGTGTGTATTCCCCCTTAAACTTTCCACCTCTTGAAAGCATGACCTCTCATTATTGAATCCTTCACCCTGGCAAAAAGCCGGTCTCTATTCACCCTGCCTATACCCTTCATGATTTTATAAACCTCAAATCAGGTCCCCCCCTCAATCTCCTTTTTTCTAATGAAAATAAACCTAACCTAGTTAACCTTTCTTCATAGCTAGCACCTTCCATACCAGGCAACATCCTCACCAAAGCGTCCACATCCTTTTGGTAGTGTGGCGACCAGAATCGTACAAAGTATTCTAAATGCGACCTAACCAATGTCTTGTACAATGTTAACATGACTTGCCAGCTCTTATACCCCGTCCAATGAAGGCAAGCATACTATATGCCTTCTTGACCACTCCATCCACCTGTGCAGCAACCTTCAGCGTACAATAGACCTGCACTCCCAGATCTCTCTGCCCATCAACTTTTCCCAAGGCTCTTCCATTCATTGTATAATTCGCTCTAGAATTAGTCTTGCCTAAATGCATCACCTCACATTTGTCTGGATTGAAAGCCATCTGCCACTTTTCCGCCCAACTCTCCAGTCTATCTATATCCTCCTGTACTCTCTGACAGTCACTTATGCTTCCTGCTACTCCACTAATCTTTGCATCATCTGCAAACTTGCTGATCGTACCAACAGTGCCCTCTTCCAGATCATTTATTGCTTGACTAGACTGTGGGACGGCTCTCCCAAACTGGTCCCCACACGTTAATGAGAATGATTTTGTTAGGCTACACAGGATGCATGTTAGTCACATCTGATACCTCGTGCGATGCCAAGTAGTTAATCAGGTTTTATCCTTTTGGTTTTCATGACCATTTGATATTTGCTGGACAAATTCACAGGATAGTCCCGAAACAAGCGCTGCTGTCAAGCACAAAGTCAGATATATCCCACGTTTGTGAATAAGAGGAGTTTTAATGACAATCCAACAATTACATGGCCACCATTTCAGATTAAGGTTTTTTTCTACTCTAGGTTACTTGATAAATTTCATTAAAGCTCATCAGTTATCATGCTGGGATTTGAACTCCCATTTCCAAATCATTGGTCCTGATTTACTAATCCACTAACATACCAGCCTATTGCCATATCTATCATGAAAGTTGCTAATAATCTTTTATTTGGTTGTACCATGCATTCTTAAATGACCCCTTCTTACATCTTGCCCATAACCAAAGGCAACAAATTGGCTTATTATTTTTTAGTTCGGACTTAACCTCTAAATACAGTATTGGCATTGCATGTGCTGTTAAACATATAAGCAAGAGTTTGACGAAGCACTTTGTCAATGCTGATAGATGGCAGTGCGCTGTGAACAAAGGAGACCATTATATATTGCCTTCGTTAATCTCTCACAGGCATTCAACCACGTGGGTAGAGGCAGTCTATTTAATCTGCTGGAGAAAACTGGCTGCCTGCCAAAGCTACTCAATGCGACTGCCTATTTCCATGACAACGTAATGGATAAGGTCAGCTATGACAGGGCAACATTAGGACCCGGACATCTGCCATGGGGTCAAATTGGCATTGACACTCTTTGGCAAGTTGTTCTCTTTGTTGCTGTCATATGCTTTCAGGCTATCAGTGGAAGATGTCTAGCGACATACCAGAGCCAATAGAGAGCCGTTTAGTCTTGCTTGAGTGAGATTTAAGACCAACCTGTGCCAAGTACTCAGTTCTCTATACTGCTAATTCTACACCAGCATTCCATACCAAGGCAAATAAACAAACTTATTGGTGCTTGTGAAGAGACTCAGGGCTTGACCATCAGCATCAGAAAGGCAGAAGCCATGGTTGTGAGTATTGGTATATGACCCTTCAGTGTTGACACTGAGCCGCTGGATGTTGTTGATGGCTTCACACATCAAGGCTCCAACATCACCAGCAATCGATTATTTGATGCTGGAATCAATATGCACATCACAAAAGCTGCAGCAGCCGAGCTCAGTTGGATAACAGTGTGGAACAGCAGCAATCTGACTGTGCAAACAAACAGATTCCATTAACCAAAACTGAAATTGCTGGAGAAACTCAGCAGGTCTGGGAGCATCTGTGGAGAGAAAACAGTTAACATTTGGAGTCCAATGACTCTTCATCAGAAGGGTATGAAAGAGGTTCACAGGACTCCAAATGTCAACTGTTTTCTCTCTACAGATGCTGCCACACCTGCTGAGTTTCTCCAGCATTTTGCTTCCTATCTCTAGTATCCACTGTTCTTTTTTTAAATTACATGCAAGCTCACTAAGCCCAAATCCTTGGCACACTCCTCTACATTGGTGAGACCTGAACCACATTTGCAAGATAGAAGGAAAGGTTGAAAGTTTTACTCGCCATAGTCCCACATGTAACACCAACATCTCTTACACGGACAAGGGCACCAACTCAGAGGTCCTAGTGTGCTAATTCATATGCATACAGGAATTGTCAAGCTAAAAGCATGGACTGCCACATTTATCAGATGGATAGTAGCCAAATAGAAAGACCTGCCATTCGGTGAACTAGCCATTACGCCATGACACCTTGGAGATCTACATCGCCATCACAAGGACACTTACAAGTGAGATATGAAGTGGGCATTAACATGAAAGATAAGAGAACAGTCACTGATAGCTCTCATCACTGGAGGGCCTTGGAGGCGGCGAACAGAAATGAAAACCTCAGCTCAGCCATAGAGGGCTCAGAGAACAGAGGCCAGCAAGTCCAGCAGCTTCTTTGCTCAGTATCTTCTCCTGCAGCAACTCCAATAGAGAACGCCATGGCCGAGTGGGGCTAGACTGCCGAACTACACAGGGCAATACTAACACAGTTGACCACTACGACACAAACCATTATTTCACCAGATGGAAAGCAGCCAGCACCACTGAGCATAGCTCCCATTTCCTTCACTGAGTGCCTTTAGGACAAGTGAATAAATGGATTGAGAAAACTTCTATTTTATTTAGGGCTAGAAGCTCATTCACTTCAATACTTAGAAGTCCATGTGTAATACCTGCACCCAGCTAACTCAGAAGTGAAGACTAATCTAAGTAAAAGCTGTGTGCAGGTTTTCATGGTGAGAGCAATAAAGCTGACCAGAACAAATTAACATTCAAACCAGGTGCAATTATACTATGGAGGAACCATTTTAAAATGGTAACAACTGTTCTTTTCAGAGCAAAACTGTATTTTGTAACCATAAACGCCTTTCCCAATGACATAAAGCAGCTATTTAAAACCTGTACCTTAATGTTCAATTGTATTTTCTTCACTGAATTTCCTCCCATTATCCTGGGGTCAGGAGGGGGAAGGCAGCTATGTTAACCATGAACTGAACCGCACCAGCCACAACATTTGTGGCTGCAAGAGATCAAAGGCAAGGAATTCTGTGGTGAGCAACGAACCTCCTGACTTCCCAAAGCCTGTCCAGAAGGCACAAGTCAGGGGTGCGATATAATACTCTCCATGTGTGTGGATGAGTGCAGCTTCACCAATGCAAAAATCTTGGCACGATCCAGGCCAAAAGAAGTCTCCAATTCAACACAGTAACTGCCACCTTCAACATTCACTTCCTCCACATTGATGCACAGTGGCAGCAAGGTGCATTATCTACCAGACTAACCACAGCAACTCCAAAGGCTCCATTGACAGCACCTTTCAAACCCATGACCACTTTGAACAACAGCAACAACAGCAGATTGGGACAATGCTGTGGCTTTAAGATGTGCTTTGCATCTTAATTTTTTTGAGAAGGTGGAAGCAGCAGCCTGGATGGATGTGGACCAGGATCCCTAGCTTTTCTTTTTAAGCGTTTAGATTCAGCGGAAGCTGTTGTGATCTTGAAGTGGAAACTGGTACCAGCTAAAAGCTAGGGCTTGTCTTTCTACCGCAGGCGTTACATGTGAGAAATTCTGTTTTCCGAATTTGCCTTATTTGTCAATGGGCGTGTTAATGGGATGTTACTATATTGGAACATTTAATTCCCAATAGTTACCATATCTATTGTTCTGTTAGGATAACAGCTCTCCTGGAAAACTTAAGTACCAATTGAGTGTAACAAGAAGGAGCAAATTGTTATTCCGTAGAGCTACAAACAAATGTAGGAATTCTTGTAACATGCAGACTCATTTAAAAGGAATCAAATTAAGACAGTTGCTTAAATACTAATTTTTAAATTGGACAACAGAGCTCAAGATACTGTAAACTGTAATCACACATAATAAAGGAACGTCAATGGTTTAAAGCAAAACTGCAATGAAATCCAGTTTTGAACCCCAGGTGGTATTGTAAAACATGCACAAATGCTCAGGCTCCAATACCAATCTGAAGCCACAAAGGCAGCAGGATGGAGAGTGTGTGGCTCCCCTCTGGATTGGAATTTTTGCCCAGTAGGCAATGTGTTGACAGGGCAGCTTCTAACATGAAGGAAAATAAACCAGGGAGTATATAGTTGGCACTTGAAGCTAATATTCAAGATGGAAAGGTGGGAGAAATTGAAGTTTTTGAGGATGGCAACTGGTGACTAGTGAAGCTTTGCAGGGGTCTATGTTGGGACCACAACTATATGATTGGTCGGGTACTAACATAGATTAAGTTAACTGTGGTGTGGTTAGGTTAGGTTAGGCTTGGTGGGGCATGGTTGAGAAGGCATGTAGTCCTATCTTTCCTGGTATTTCTACCAGTGCACTTACAATACAACCTGGATCCACCCCTTCTCACCTCCTTTTATCTGGCAAGATTCCTAAGAGCTGGGATAAAATGATTGTAATACAACTTGCATGTAAAATAGAAGTGTGAGGACTTTACTAATCACTGCAGTTCTATTCACAGGCTGATAACCAGCTCATACTGCATTCGCTGCTAAAACCTGGGTCTGAATTTTCACAACCTCCCACATGAGCAAATAGGAGGCAGCTGGGGACAAAGATTCACACCATTAGCTGATTCCCAGCTTTCTGTCACCATGGGCAGAGGATTGGCTGACTGACAGAGTGTGGGGAGAAAGGGGTCTTTTTCAGGCTGGCAGCTGGTGACTAGTGAAGTCCTGCAGGGGTCCATGTTATACATCAACATTCTGGAACAACATGGAACAGGAGGAATTGTTGTTAAATTTGCAGATAATAGAAAGATGGCTGAAGGGACAGGCAATGTTTAGGAAATGGGGATGGGTGGGCTTGGACAGGCAAACAGACTAGGCAATAAAGTGGCATATGGCATGTAATGTGTGAGGTTATGCAGTTTGGTAGGAAGAATAAAAGTTGTAGATTGTTTTCTAAACAGGTAAAGGCTTTGGAAACCTGAAGGACAAAGGGACTTGGAGAGCCCTAATTCAGGACTCTCAAGGTTCACACTACAGATGGCCTTTAGGAAGGCAAATGCAATGTTAGCATTCATTTCGAGAGGGCTGGATTACAAGAGCAGAGATGCACAGCTGACCGTGTATAAGGCTCTGGTCAAACTGTATTTGGCATATTGTGAGCAGTTTTGAACCCTGCATCTAAGGAATGATGTGCTGGCCTTGGAAGGGGTCCAGTGAAGGTTTACAAAAATAATCCCAAGGATTGGTGGGGTGGTACGGTGGCTCAGTGGTTAGCACTGCTGCCTTACAATGCCAGGGACCCGGGTTCAATTCCAGCCTCAAGTGACTGTGTGTGGAGTTTGCACATTCTCCCCGTGTCTGCGTGGGATTCCTCTGGATGCTCCACAATTCCTCCCACAATCTAAAGATGTGCAGGTTAGGTGAATTGGCCATGTCAAATTCTCCCTAGTGTTCAGGGATGTGTAAATCAGGTGCATGAGTCAAAGATAAATTTTGAGTAATAGGGTAAGGGAAAGGTCTAGCTGGGATTCTCTTTGGAGTGTTAGTGTGGACTTGTAGGGCCTGTTTCCACATTGTAGGGATTCTATGATGAAAGGCTTGTCATGAGGAGTGGTTGAGATCTCTGGGTCTATAAGCGAAGTTTAGAAGGATGGGGTGGGGGGTATCTTATAGAATACTGATAGGCCTGGAAGGTGTGGGCATGGAGAAGATGCTTCCATTAGGAGGAGAAGAGACTATGGCATGAGGGCACAGCTTCAGAATGAAATTACCCTTTAGAATAGAGATGAGGATGAATTTCTTGAGCCGGGGGTAGTTAATCTGTGGAACACATTGCTGCAGTGGGCTATGGAGGCCAAGTCGTTGAGTGTATCTAAGACAGATAGTTGGTTCTGGATTAGTAAGGGGTTACGGGGAGAAGGCAGGAAAATGGAGGTGAGAAACATATCAGCCATGGTTGAATGGCAGAGCAGACTCAATGTGTCAATTGGCTTAATTCTAAACCCTCCCACAATTCCCACCTTCTTGTTCCATTCTCCCATCTATGGGATCAGGTGTACAGATAGCTGAATGACCTATTAAAATCAATTGTCAGATGGCAATTGAGTCTGCTCACCGCATACTGCTGAGCAGCCCATCCACCCGGAAGCAGCCTGTGGCAGACAGGAATTATCATTACTCTGCAGCCAATGGAAAACCTGAAGCTTCCCATCCATTTACAGAAGGTGTCTGTCTCAGACAGATACTGATAATGGAAGGTCATGTGCAGGTTTAAACTTAGCACATGAAACTTGACCCACATTGGATTCTGTGTAGGTCTGTGATGTTCTACCTGCTCTCAGTCAAGCTCGAGTTGACTAATGAGCGAATTTAGATGCAAGAAAAGCTCTATTTGAAGTGTTACTTCCTTAGAGTTTCATAACCTTCAAAGATTCTGAATGATGCACTGTTGCTCTTATCCTCAATTTTAAACAGAGTGCTTCTTTCATCTTCAATATTAACATTACATGAATAGGACATTTGAATAAATGATTCAGTGAATAAGCTCAGGAATATATGGCCAAATCTTACCAGTTATCTGTAGAAATGAAGCTCTTTAGTTTTGCTGTAGGTTGACATGTCAACTTAGTTTGGTTTCTTAAAATAGTGCATAGGTTTGAACTTGGATGAGTGACCTTGTAAATCAGGCACTGTCTGAGAACTGCGATAAAACTTAGCTAAGAAACCCATAGTCAAATCAGGGAAGTGATATACGGTAATCTGCAGTAACGAAGAAGAACAAATGAGATTTTACATGTGTAGAGGTTACCTGATGTTTTCTCAAACTAACAGAATACCCAAACAAATTTGTTTGCAAATATATTGCTCAGTAATTGAGCGAATTGCTCAACAGCTCACATGTAGGGCGCTTTCTTTGCCTCCCTTAAGAAAACTTGTCAAGAAGTTTTTTTGTGAAAACAGTACTCCTTTAAAACTGTGTTCTCTCAAAGATTGTGAATTCATTTTATGCCAAGCACTTCCAGAAGGACCTGTGTGAAGTCTGTCTTTCTCAGTCAAATTTCCATATTCCAGAAGACCCAGTGTTTGGAAATTTAAAGAAAAAAAAAAAATCTCTGCTCTAGGCATATAATTGGGGGGTGGGGGAGAAAGCTGTCTGGAGAAACTTTACTCTGCAGCCAAGAAACTCAAATGAAAATTTTATAAACAGTCGGATAGATTCCAAGTCAGCCACAAAAGAGCTGCTTCGGCATCCCGGTACATAAACTTGTTCCAATTAATGCAGCGGAAAGCAGTGATGGAATTTTGCAAAAAAAGAGGCTTGCATGCTCACTTCTGAGATCCCCAGTTCATGTCATATCATGGGCCAAAACGTTTACAGCAGAAGGTTTTGTTAAAAAAGCCAATGGTTCCACAAAAATGCAACATGGAGAAGGTTGTCTCAAAGCAACCTTGGACAGCAACAGTGAAAATGAAAAAACATTCCAAAAGTATTGCATTCTTCTGACTGATGCCTATGGATCACCAGTCTGTCTCTTGCCTGTTGTACAACCTGAATTCTTAACAAATAGATGGATTGTTTTTCAATGGTCATTCTTACACTGTTAACTTTTGTACACTTATGATGTAGTAAGATAATTTTCACAGGAGAAAATTAGAGGGGTCATTCTCCTCCATGGGTATTCAATGACTATTTCAAGTGCAGGCAAAGACATTTAGCTTTCTTGACTCCTTTCGATGGCTCAAGTACAGTTAGGTCATGAATTAGTAAAAGTGATGGAAGGTGTTATCAACAGTGCTATCCAACAGCACTTGCACAGCAACAACCTACTCACTGATGCGCAATTTGGATGCTGTCAGGGCCACTCAGCTCCTGATCTCATTTCTGTCTTAGTTCAAAGATGGGGGAAAATAAAAGAGCTGAATTCCAGAGAAATTGGGAGAATGACTGCTCTCGAAAGCAAAACCACATTTGACAGAAGGTGGCATCAAGGAGCTCTAGGAAAGCAGGAGTCAATGGATATCAGGGGGCAAACTGAGCGCTGGTTGGAAAGATGGCTGTGGTTGTTGCGGTTGAGCCCTTTGGTTGCTGTGACGTTGAGATCCCTGAAGTCAGTACGGACCAGAGGACAAATCTCTCAGTTGGGTTTTGCGAGTACAGTCATTGAGAGGTGACAGAGGTCACGGAGATGGAAGTGCATCGCTGCCTCACCACAATGCTGGCTCTATGTCCGTTACGTCCAAAAACATGACAAGGGCCATTCTGAGAAAGTCACTGGATTAGCAGCCCACAGACCAAGGCTAAACTAGGAATAAGGCTTCAAACCCCATGACAGCAAAATTTCAATTCAGTTAAAAAACCGGAAATTGAAAGCTTGTCATCACCGTCTGGTGCATTAAATGCTCTTTAGGGAAGAAAATCTGCTGTCATAGAGTCATAGAGATGTACAGCATGGAAACAGAGCCTTCGGTCCAACCCGTCCACGCCGACCAGATATCCCAACCCAATCTAGTCCCACCTGCCAGCACCCGGCCCATATCCCTCCAAACCCTTCCTATTCATATACCCATCCAAATGCCTTTTAAATGTTGCAACTGTACCAGCCTCCACCACATCCTCTGGCAGCTCATTCCATACACGTACCACCCTCTGCGTGATTACAGAGGAGGAAGTGCTGGATGTCTTGAAACGGTTAAAGGTGGATAAATCCCCAGGACCTGATCAGGTGTACCCGAGAACTCTGTGGGAAGCTAGAGAAGTGTTTGCTGGGCCTCTTGCTGAGATATTTGTATCATTGATAGTCACAGGTGAGGTGCCGGAAGACTGGGGGTTGGCAAACGTGGTGCCACTGTTTAAGAAGGGTGGTAAGGACAAGCCAGGCAACTATAGACCAGTGAGCCTAACCTTGGTGGTGGGCAAGTTGTTGGAGGGAATCCTGAGGGACAGGATGTACATGTATTTGGAAAGGCAAGAACTGATTCGGGATAGTCAACATGGCTTTGTGCGTGGGAAATCATGTCTCCAAAACTTGATGGAGCTTTTTGAAGAAGTAACAAAGAAGATTGATGAGGACACAGCAGTACATGTGATCGATATGGACTTCAGTAAGGCGTTCGACAAGGTTCCCCATGGGAGACTGATTAGCAAGGTTAGATCTCACGGAATACAGGGAGAACTAGCCATTTGGATACAGAACTGGCTCAAAGGTAGAAGACAGAGGGTGGTGGTGGTGGAGGATTGTTTTTCAGACTGGAGGCCTGTGACCACTGTCCTTGTCTGGTTTCCCTGGCTGTGCCAGCTCCTCAGCTGCATGGCTATTTGTTGCCTGTCCTAAATTTTGGCCTTAGCAGTTATGCTCATATCCATGAAAGAATTCCTTTTTCCAAATAAAAAAAATCAAGAATTTGCGATCAGGGACAATGCAGTGGGGACCTCTGCCACCTTTCCCAATACCCAACACCTAAGGTACTCAGAATGGACTATCACGGAATAGGAGCACTTTTGGCTGAATCCCTGCAGTTGGTTACTTGGTCTGACGATGCCAATTTCGTGGTGCCACACGTGGTGCTCTGTGGCCTCTACAGTTGCTTCGGCGCACACACACCCATTGTTTTAAAGTCAAACCAGCTGCTGTAGAAAGAGCCCTGCAATATAAACGAGCTACTTTCTAAAGCAACAGGGCTGTGAGCCAATGCTGAAGAACTGCTTCAGGAAGGGCACATTGCCTTTGTATGGTTTGTACTTTAATCAGTTATTGGAAGCAGTTTGAGAGTAGACTTTCTGTACAGGAAATTGCTAGCTAAATTTTTGCTTTTTTGACAAATGGTGGGCATTTGGAACATGAGGAGAGAAAACGAGGGGTAAATTTCGCTAGCAACATGGTCTTCAAACATTTACCAAAATTATTTTGTGCAAAATCCTGACAATTCATGACACTCAAAAGAACTGATTAATTTACAAGTTCCTACCTAAAGGATTCCCTGTAAATGCAAAATATTATCGTGCCTCCAGTTGGCAAACATTGTCAAGTGCTGAAAGACCGTAGCTTTTAAAATATACTACTTTTCTTTTAGATAAAAAGAACATAGACCACCTCAAACAAAATCAAATTTCTTTGCAGAGATATGATTATGGTCAACTGACACCTTACACATGTTCAGAAATTCTGCAATTCATTCCAAAGGCTCTCCTTTTACTGCTCGATAACTGGGTTTTGGAAAACGAAACAATCACGGGTCCTCCTATTCTGCCAGTCCCTCTTTGAGGCTGCAAACAAACAGATCTCAACAGCCAAGCAGAGACCACATGGTGGATACAGGCACAAACTTGTATTCTGGATTTCAGAAATTCAACAATTATAAAGCCACATCACACCACACCAGACCACAGTAATAGATCTCTGTGGTTTCTTAACCTTGTCATTTCTTGCTCCATTTTGCCCTGCACTGACTTGTATTTGAAGCAATCACTTTTTAATCATGCACAATTGGAAGTGGCTTTGATTTAATTTCACTAGTAAAAAGGTTACACCTTAGTTTGTGATCATTAAAAGAAGCAGGGATTCGATTACAGGAAAGAAACTGGCAACCCAATGAGAAACATCAAATAAAAACCTAAAAGAATAAAGTTGTATGTAATACATTTCCATTTGGTCCTTCTGGGAAGTTGGTAGCACCCCTTTGAGCCAGAAGCTCAGGGTTCAAGTCTCTTGCCAAGCCTTAATGACTGAGGAAGGTAGATGCATATTGTGGATAAACAGGCTAATGAACAACTTGTAAATCCTTTCAACACACAATGAAAGCAGGATTAGTGGGCGAGATTCCTGATCAACCATGCAACTGAAAGAATACTGTAGCTTCTGTCATATTAGCCCCAGATTACAACATGCATGTAAAAGTTCATGCTGCCAAAGCAACTCTCGCTCCCTGTGGGAACTTCAATGCCACATTGAAATAGCACCACTGAATGCTCATCAAGTCTGCAACAACTTTTCAAGTATGCACCTTTAGCTATTATTGAATATAAATATTGTACTGTGAACTATCCAGCATTGCAAAGAACACATGATCATTAATGACAATTGTGAATTGTAAAATTGTTACGTTTAACATGACAAAGAAAAAGTTATTTTAACTCTTTTTTACATAATTTTCTAAGGGTTTGCACTGTCAGTGGGAAAATTTATGGTGATGTCTTCATTGTTGGAGAGCGAGCAGTGGCTTCCACGTTGTGCTAGTAGCTTTAGGCTAAGTAACTGAAAAGTAAATTTACTTGCATTAAAATTGAACATTTTCTATTCATATTGCATTTTCTGCGTGTCACGTTCCCTTACTTTGGGCTGAGATTGATTGGCGGGGGTGGGGGGGGGGGGAAAAGGCGTGGAATTGAGGAGAGCAGATAATTGCAACATAAACCCGTATTGCCAAAACTCCTGCTAAGCAGTGAAAGGCATGAGAAGAATAAGCAATTTATTTTGCTGCTAACAACAGCATTGATGATATGCACTGTGCTGAAGCTATTGCTGTTGTGGATATACCTTTGCTTACAAGAATGTTTGCACAATACCGGTAGAGAAAGCGCATTGCGTATGTGCAGGAATTATAAAGTAACTATTCTTAACTTGCAAGATTGAAAAGACTGCACAACATTCCTGATCAGAATGAGGTGAATCACTCCTCATTCAGTCATCCTTCTGCACTGCTGTAATAAAGAAGACTGTCAATCATGGAAAGGCTGCCATAGAAAGGTGGTATGAATTGCCTCCTGAAGACTACTTTGTGTCTACGAGATGAGCAGCAAACAGAAACAAGAATCACATAGAATTGTGTCCTGAATATAAAAAAAACTGTTCCAACATTTGCCTCGACAAGAGCGCTCAGTATGGCTGAAAGGAGCTGAACTTTTGTAAACTTCTGGCTACAGCTCAGTGTCTGCACAGTACCCTATTCAAAATTACTCTCACAAATATACAAATAAGCTTTTTAGGCCAGGCAGGAGATAAAATGGCTCAGCAGCTGCCAATGTGTGGGTGGAGTGTTGGGAAAGTAAACAGAAGACAGTCACTTGTGGCGCTTTCTACATTCAAAAGACACAAATATTTTCTTTGGCATAAAACTGACAAATTTACTTCAGAATTCAACATCATTGCACCATTGAGCATTAAAAACAACATTATAAAGAAGAACTAGCCTGTTTTTCACTGGTCAACCATTGTAGGTGGTTTACTATTTTAGATGCTCAATGCTTCTCAAAAAGATCATTCTTAGTGCAAAGAATATTTTGTTAGGTTTATTTAAGAGAAGCAAATTCTAAAGCCTTAAGGAAGGTTTAGAGCAGGAATAACGATCTGCAAGAGATAACAGTTTCAACCTGTTCAGTTATACAGTCCAAGTGACATGTTCAACAAAAGTAGCAATGATTGTCAGTGCCACAAGCTATACATGCTATTGCTAAGCAACGCTTCAGACATTATCTATGAGGTTAGGCTCAAAAGAGCTTTCATTTTTTTTTGAGAAGAAGGAAGAATTGTGGGAACCTAACTTGGGAAAAATAATTAGACACTGAGTTGAATAGGTGTGAAATGTGTAAGTTGCTCTTCGGCCAAGAGAAACATTAGTTGCACGAGTCATTCAATTCAAACAGTGATCAACTTTCTTAGATGAGAAAGTTGGTGGCTGAGCAGTTCATAAAGACCATAATTCACAAACATTCATTAGTCTCAGAACTGCAATGAGAGTCCCCCAAGTGATGGTATTATGGTTTTAAAGGCGTATTTTGTCCATTTTTTAAATTTAAAATGCGGAGAGTTTGAGGCAGAGGTACCAAGTGGTCTGTTTCAAGCCAATAAAGTAAACAACTTGTGAGGCCTTGGGGCTTTTTTTTTGAAAATATTGGATCAATAGAAGCAGCATTAATAGGTGGAGTCAGGCTCCCACAGAACCAGGGTTTCAGTTTGGCTGTCAGTAGTTTTTGGGGTTTGAAGCTGCGGTATGTCTCTCCCTGCTACAGCAAAACACGAGTTCTCACTGTGTCTGCCAGAGTTTTCCCTTTATGTTCTTTGCTCCTGGACTGGCAAAACATTGTATGGGAAACAATCTATTTTTATTGAACTTGCCTTTGCCAAGGGTGTATTTATGGGATGTTACCATATTGGAACAGTTACTGTTTAGTAATTAAATAATCTATTATTCTGTTATATTTTCCAACAGAGAGCTGTTGTCACAAAATGCAAACAAAAGAAAGAAGCATTAACTGTAGAAGAAGAATTAAAAGTGCGTTTTGCAGAACGCAGAGTAGTGTGACCAATTGAATTACATCTGGAACACAGCTCTTGCCTTTAAATAAGATCAAAAGTTAGGGTCTAAGCTATCTCCTTGATATATCTGAAGGGGGCTTAGTCTGGTCCATAACACCCATAAAAATTGGGGTAGGAACTGAAAAGTTAACCAATTCAATACAATCAAAACGTAAGGAGTGATTCCCTGAGCAAATGGGGATCAATTGAAACTATGACCAACGATCATGAGAAGTAGGTAGAGAAGATTTAAAGATCCTGAAGCCCAATACTAAGACTGAAGTAAAGGCAGCATGAATGTATACAGTGCTTTTAATGACCATCAGGCATTTTGAAATGCTATAAAGCCAACTATGAACTTTTGAAGCATGGTCTTGTAGCGTAGGAAATGCAGCGGTCGATTTACACACAGCAAATGTCCATAAATAGCAACGTGATAGTGATCATACAGACAACTGGCTTTTAAGATTTAGAACGATAAACATTAACCAGCACTCAGTACGCATTAGTCAACAATGAGGGAGTCAATGTTTTCCTGGGGTCCTTTGAAATTAGAGTTGAGGCCACAATAAGATTAGCCATGAGCTTGCAGAATAGTGGAGCAAGCTAGTGGGGCTTGATGGTCGTATCCAACTCCTAATTTGTATTTTTGTATGTATGTTCATTTACCTCACCTACTCTAGCCCAAAATGCTACAATGGGATCTTTTACATCCAAAGCAAACAAATGTGGCCTTGGATTAGCATCCTAATCAAAAGACAATACTGCCTACAGTGCAGGACAGGACTTATATAAGTAATGGTAGGGCCCTGAGTCATGTTGCAGAACAGAGACACTTATGCGTTCAGGTACATTATTCTTTGAAAGTTGTGTCTCAGGTAGACAGGGTGGTTAAGGCGGCATTTAGCACGCTAGCCTTCATTGCTTACATCTTGGATTGTAGGAGTTTGGATGTCATGTTGAGATTGTACAGGACATTGGTGAGGCCTCGTCTAGAATACTGTGTTCAGTTCTGTTGCCCTGTTATAGGACGGATATTGGTAAACTGGAGGGGTTTTGGCAAGATTGGAGGGAATGGAGGTTTTGAGATATAAAAATACGGACTGAATAGGCTGGGACTTTTTCACTGGAGGTTGAAAAGGTGACCTTATAGAGGTTTATAAAATCATGAGGACATAGGTAAGGTGAATGACAAGGGTCTTTTCCCTAGGGTGGGGGAGTTCAAAATGAGAAGGCGCAATTTTAAAGGTGAGAGGAGAAAGATTTAAAATGTACATGAGGAGTAACATTTCTTAAAAAAAAAAAAAGAGTGGCTCATGCGTGGATTGAACTGCCAGAGAAAGTGATGGATGCAGGTACAATTACAACTTTTAAAAGACCTTTGAATAAATACATGAACAGGAAAGCTTTGGATGGATATGGGCCAACCATGGGCAGGTGGGACTAGTTTAGTTTGGGACGATGGTCAGCATGGACTGGTTGGACCAAAGGGACTGTTTCCATGCTGTCTGACTCTATAACACAGCACTCTATATTAATTTTCATATTCACGTCTTGAAACCTCTTCATTCAAAGCAAGAGTGCCAGTAACTGAGCCACAGCCACCACATTAAACAGGACTTCCAGAATATCTACCTACACTGTGGCTAACACTGGCTATGAACCGTGCGTGGAGGAAATAACTCCTGAACAATTGATGCTTGAACATTTAACCTCAGGCTCCAATATTCACCATCTTTCCAGCGGGCAAACTTCCAACTTTCCAGTTTTTACCTATTTTGTAACAAGCTTGATTCCAGTTACTGCTGCTGCAAAAAAAATTATTTTTCACACTTGCCGATGACATCCCACTCTATCCAGTCTCATGACTCTACTGCTAAATTTGGGCTGATTGATATATCAAATATCAGGAGTAGAAATTTCCTCCTACGAAACATGGGGAAGACCAAAGCCACTGTCTCAGTCTCTGCAACATACACTGCCACATCGCTACCGACTCTATCCCTCTCCCCAGTAACTTTCAAGACCGAACACAACTGCTTGCAACATTGGTGTCATACCTGGCCCCAAGGTGTACCCCTGACCATGTATCTGCACCAATACTTTGATCATCTATTTTCATCTCCAATAATATTACCTGATTCTCTGTCTGCCTCAGCTCAACTGTTGCTGAAATATTCATTTGCACCATTATTATTATTATTATTTCCAGACTTGACCATTCCAAACACTTGGCCATCATTTGTAAAACAGTCTCATCCAGAAAATGCTAGCAATGTCCTCACTCATGCCAAGTCCAGTTCACCCATTGCTGGGATCATGGACCTACATTGGTTTCCATTCAAGTAACACTTCAACTTTAAAATTCTCCCTTTCCCCATTCTCTTTGGAAACAAAACTTGAAACAAATAGTCAGATATGGGAAAACCACACACGGAAAGTGTACGTGCTGTCTAAGTACCCTCCAAGAAACATTAACAACAATGTATTTGTCATCTTGGTGGACCATGAAAATAAACATTAGGACAGAGACAAGGTGCACTTATATTGTGCCTTTCGCAGACTGAGCATATCCTGTCACCTTGGTGACCAATGACGTAAATTTGAACCGTTGTCACTGATAATTTTTGCCAATCTGTGCCCAGTAAACTCCTACAAGGAGCAATATGCCAATATCCAGATAATCTGTTTTTAGATAATGCTAATTGAGAATAAACATCAGCTAGATCAACATAGATCTACCCTCTCCTTCCATGTAATGCAATGGGATCCTTTAGAAAACCAAGAGAGAGAAAATGGGGCCTTAGTTTAAAGTCTTATCTAAAAGAAGGCAGTGCAGCACTCCTTCCACGTCACTGGAGCATCAGCCTTCCTATGCTTATACCCATCCAGTTGCAATTGTACCAGCCTCCACCATTTCATCTGGCAGCTCATTCCATACATGCACCCACCCTCTTCATGAAAATGTTGCCCCTCAGGTCTCTTTTAGATCTTTCTCCTCACCCTAAACTATGCCCTCTGGGTCTGAACTCTAAATTGATATCAAATACAAAAAAAATGGGCTTTTAAAAGGTTGCTTAACCACTTATCTTCACCGCATATAGTCTCAGATAATCAGCTTTTAAAAAGAAATGGATCAGTCTGTTTAACATGGGCGTCATGAGAGCACTTGTCTAAACCCAGCTTCTTCCTGAATAATTAGGAGCCAGTCTTCCTCTTGACACAGTGATTTCCTTCAAATTACAGGTAAATGGCTGACATTTAGATATTTTGAATGTTGCTTGATGCTTTATTACTGCTAGAAACCATTTAATTTGTACACTGAATTAAGATATTTTAGTTAATTGTGGATTTAAAGGATTAATGCGCTAATAACATTGAGAATGTGACAATATTTATTTACCAATTCTATTTCACTAATAATTCAAATTGATTTTGGTACCTACATAAACTTCCCTCAGGATTACTCAACTTTTACATGTAGCTATTTTCTCAATTTTCAAGTTAGTCACATTATTATTACTGAGGCATTAGTGCTTTTTCTTAAAGTTAAAGTCAAAATTGGGTTAGGGCTAAGATCCAAATAACTTCGAGTACTCAAAGCTTTCTTCTGTTACAAAATGTTTTTAAGTTTACCCTGACAAGCCTGGAATGTATCACAGAATCAGTTATGATCAATGCACATTTCTGATCATTTTAAGTGTGTTACCAGCACAAGGCATCACTCTATAAATAGCTACTTTTACCAGATTTTCTAGTTGATGCACATTAGAGTCATAGACATGTTCAGCACAGAAACTGACCCTTTGGTCCAACTCTGTCCATGCCGAACAGATATTTTAAATTAATCTAGTTCCGTTTTCCAGCACTTGGCCCATATCCCTCTAAATGCTTCCCATTCATGCACCCATCCAGTTGCCTTTTAAATGTATCCACCTGCACCACTTCCTCTGGTAACTCATTCCATACATACATCACTCTGTGGAAAAAGTTGTGCCTTCAGTCCTTTTTCTATCTTTTCCCTCATCTAAAACCTCTGCACTCTAGTTTTGGACTCCCTGCTCTGGGGAAAACACCTTGGTTTTTCACCCTATTACCCTCATTATTGTTTGGGCACAGCAGAGGAAGCTTTCCCTACCATTCAACTTTTGCTGTACCAGACTGGCATGTGCTAACAATTAAATTATTAGCAACAATGACACTGCAATACACACCAACAACCTGAGCTGTAGGGATTTTATTTCACAAATAATCAGTTACAGAATATTATAGCACAGAAAGCTTCTTCAACCAGTATACCTGTTCTTCTAAAGAGTTGCAAACTACTCTTAAGTACATGTCCGTTTCAAGTTTTCAATGGCATCTGCTTCGGCCAATATTCAGACAGTGTCTTTCAAAATTCAATAACCCTCCTTGTGAAAATTTCTCCTCACTTCCATTCAATTCCTTGACCTATTATTTGAAATAGATTGTTACTGATTTCAAAACCTCTAATCTATAAAAGGTAATTATAAAAATTTGGGACAGGAGAATAAAAGGACCAGCTTTTACAAGAACTGGTACAGATGCCGTGGGTCAAATGGGTTCTCTTTGTGATATAGGGCAGTATGCTTCTAGTCAAGCTGACTTTATTGCACAAAACCACACAATTGCAAACATAGCTGCCACACAAACAGGAACTGTGCAAGAGCTATGTTATTTAAAAAGAGAAAAATATAATTCAAAAACCCACAGTGAACTTTGTTGGGAGTTCACTGAAATTTAAACTATTAGGCCCAGCGATGACATCAAACACAGTACCACAGGAGTTAGATGGAGTATAAAGCTCCCTTCGGTGTGCCCAATATTTCTAAACTCCACATCATAAACTTCTGCACTTGCATTTCCTTAGGGCCCCTCTGATGTAACTACTAAATGCATATATAGTTTTGTGTGGATCTGTGCTGACCAATAACCCGCGCCAAGTCAGGCAAGATTCATTTGTTTAACTTAAAAATATGAAACTATTCCTGGGTAAGAGGTTAAGTCCTGGAAATCACAGGCCAAATGCTGAAATATTGTGTTGCTGAGTTCACTACGTATTTGAGAAATGCCTACATTCATGTCTCACATTAAATAATTACAAGACGACAAAAAAGAGAGAAAACCAAAACATACTTTTAATCTTAAGCCACACAGCCAATAATTATTCCAGTGAACACATTCACAATATGAAACAGAAATAGTATCAAACAAGAATTGTGAAGGTGTGTATATAAAGCACGGTTTGATCATCGCCAACAGCCAGAAGTTATGCCATGATGTAATTTGGAATCCAAAAAGCAAAGCATTCTTGTGATAGAGAAGTTATGAAATTCAAAAGCTTTCAAGCTCATCATGTCCTTCACATAACTAAAGAAAACAAATGTATGTTATTTTCCCAAGTTGACATAAATCTGTCCAGCCAGGCAGAATTCTCACAAAGTGTCGAGCAGAGATATTTAAAAGCTACATTTGCCATTCATGTTGTGTAATTAATTAAGTCCAAAATATCTGCCAAAAATCTATCTTCCTCCCTGTGGGATTCACTTAGCCTGTGCATAGAGTTCTCCTTCCACTTGACAGCCAGTGTTATAAGTTTATGTATGAAAATAAGCAAGTGATATCTACTCTTATGCTTTATTGCAACATTCAAATTAAGATCGATTTGTAAACATTTAAATAAAGAGTTAAAAGAAGTTGTGCAATAGACTGCTCTTACTCCTATGTTCACATGGAATGCCAGAAATTATACATGGCACTTTCCACCTCTACATGTGGTCACATCTGATATTGTCAGTAAGAACGCATACAGAGCCATATGTCAAATAGAACATAAACGAACAAATTGGAAGACAATATATTTAAGCCTTGGGTAAAATATGCCTCGCCTTATAAAAATCCAACATTAAAAAAAAAGTCAAAACAGCAAGTAAACACAAAGTCATCAGTTAAGAATGTGCACAATACCAGAAAGAATTCTTGAAGGCCATTGCTCCCAAACTGAAACTTCAAAAAAAGGTCATTCAAATCACCTTTAGAGACTTCAAACGAACATATTGGACTCTTCAGTCGAACAGTACACATACTGTATTTGGAGGCAGACAAACTCCAATTTCTCACAATGTTGTTTGCAGAGTTTACTTTTCCAGGAAGTAATTTGGTTTATTGTGTAAATCTGTCTTACATATACTTTGTAAACACATCTAAAGGGATCAACCTTTTCAACACGGTGGCTACCTCATGGAATAATTCACAAGCTGCTTCCAGAAGCAAGTCACTGAAGCACACTATGGGGCAATTCTAAGAAACAATTGCAGTTTGGCTTGATAGTAAAATCATGAAAGTCAAAATAATGCCAAGGACTGGAGTGGAAATAATTAGTCAATTTTGAAATGGACAGAGCAATCACCCAGCCAGGCATTTACCATGCCTGCTCGCACCAGCATGTTTTCCCGACACTAATACACTCAATTTAGTGAAGCACTCTATACCACAATTGGATGGAGCATGTAAAAAAAAAAAGGCTTACACAAAAAAGATAGAAGGCTTCAGAAATAGATTTTTGGGGTGTGGGAGTGGGCAGGGAAAAGAGAAGAGTTGGCTGCCTATTTGATGGTCTCATCACCATGGATCACTTCTCACAATATACTTCAGTACTATACACATCTATGCTTGTGACATATGAACATCATTGGCAAGACCAGCATTCGTGACTCATTTCTGTTCCATGATCTTGCACAAGGTGAAACAGGGTTCAAGGCTTCTAGGAAAAAACTGAAAACTCCACATGCTAGTGTTGAGGCTAGGAGCAAGTAACAAACATTAATCTAGAAAAGTAGTTTTAAAACATTAACACAATCTTGCCATAAAGGGGCAGGGAGGAGAAGGTTTAAAGCCAAAAAGAAAAGTGATTGGCAAATGATGGCATTGCTCCCATATCCAGCAAGTCCAGTATAATTAACTGAAGGGCTTATGCCCGAAACGTCGATTCTCCTGTTCCCTGGATGCTGCCAGACCTGCTGTGCTTTTCCAGCAACACATTATTCAGTATAATTAACTGACCAAGCAACATCAAAAGCAATGATCAAAAGATCGACAGAGGTCCCTAAATTTATCTTTATGCTTGTAAGGTGCTTCAGATAAAAGATCCTCTTCTATCGACTCGTGTGGACATAGAAAAATAATTTCATTTCAACAAACTTTGCTAGGCCAATACTTTTCCACTAATTGTTGATGTACTGAAATGTAGCATACAGGGAGTTGAAACCAATGGTATTTTACAGGTCAGATCTGGGCAGGAGGTGAAAGGTCCAGCGGCTGGGCTTGTCGCTTCCAGTTAAAAGTAGGAATAATGGGATCTTCTCTTCAGATTTGGGTTGGTCTTCCTTTGGTTTAAGGGACGTTCCTGCAGAAAATAGGATTGGAATCCATGAGCAGAGAGGTCAGGTGCTGTTGAGGGCATTTGGTATTCACTCTGTCAAACTGTTCCTTCTTCATTTTGCTGATATGTTCCCTGACTGGTTTGCCAGCTGTCACCAAAATCTGCTGCTTTGGCTTCCCATAAATCGTTATTCTTTGGTTGCTACTTCAAGGAGATTTATTTTGTTTTCCCTAGAGTTCTTTACTGCGGTCCATAGAACTCTTTCAAGGGGAGCCTCACTAGATGGTGCAATTATTGTTATCCCTTTGCTGCTTTTGAGCCATTCTGGTACAGGGTTTGGCTGTAGTATTCTTGTGCCTGGGCATTTTTTGCTTCCAAGGTGGTCAGGAAACCTTTCATTCTTCAGTCACAAACGGATTATTGAAGTTGCGCTGTACATGCTTAGCAGTGAAGTTTTTGAGCAGTTTTTCAAACTAGTACTGGAAAACACAAACTCAATGCTTCAAAATGTTTATGAAACCAAAGATGGATAGAGAGTTAAGATCAAGATCAGCCGTAATCGATTTCAAGGGTAGAACTGGGTTGAAATGGTTTCAAACTCCCTTTTCGATGTTCCCAAGTCAGATGGTAAATGCCACATAACTGAAACCAATAAATAAAGTCACTGTTTCTAGTTCAGGATGAGCACATTAAAGAGGAGCTCTTTTCACACAAAGAAATGCTTCAGCCTCACCAACTCCAGCTGATCACCACTGGTATCTTCTCATGCTATCAGCCAGTTTGCCTCACTTTTTCCCCCATTTTCCAGTCCATTCTCCGCAGTATTCTCCTTTCTGCCCCCCTCATTTCACACAGGCGTCCCACTCCCATCTTGAACCAGTTCAGCAGAACATCTTTCTTCAGAAGGTCACATCTCAACTATTGCTGTTTGCTCAGGAATTCAAATCAGTTTTGCCAAGGTTGCAAACTTCTCAGCTTAGAACCAGGAAGGTCAGAAATTCATACCCACAAAAGCAAAGGGTTGAATCCCTAGCCAAAGCGGCAATGCTCAAAGGAGCTCGTGATATCTTATCAGCGAAATAAGGAGCACAACCTTTCTCGAATGGATGATCTCCCCATTTTTGAACAGTTCCATGGCCTAGATGGAAGTCATTCTCTGTTAAACTCCATTTGAAATACAGCAGGAGAAAGTAAAACCTTACTACATCTTGTGTTTCTTTTCTCCCCCAACATTCACTACAAAACCTTGTTTACTTACCAATGAAGGTCAACTTATGAACATATGCTGACCCCACTGAACTACAAAGGCAACGTTCAGTCTAAAGGCTAGCTTGTTAAAATAAAAATAAAAATCTGTGTATGGGTTATGGGCAATGGCGGCTTGGCCAACACTTTGTTGCCCATCCCTAGTTGCCTTCAAGAAAATGGTGGGTGAGCTGCCTTCTTGAACTGCTGCAATCTGTGGGAGATTCAAAATGCCGTGAGGAGGAATTCCAATATTTTGACCCTGCGACACTAAAGGAACAACAATTGGTTTCCAAATTAAAGGTGGAGTGTGGCTTGGAGGGGAACTTGCAGATGGTGATGTTTCCATGCGTCTGCTGCCTTTCTATTTCTAGATGCCAACCGTTGTGGGTTTGGAAGGCAACTGTCTCGGGAGCCTGGGAGAATTTCCGCACCGCATCTTGCAGATGGCAAACACTGGTGCTGCTGAATGTTGGTGGTGAAAGGAATGAAGGTTTGTGGATGCAGTGCCAATCAAGGGGGCTGCTTTGCCCTAAATGATGTCAAGCATCTTTAACGTGGTTGGAGTTGCATTCATCCTGAAAGGAATTGGAGGACCACCTGATGAAAGGCAGTGCTCCGAAAGCTAGTGCTTCCAAATAAACCTGTTGGACTTTAACCTGATGTTGTGCGATTTTTAACTTCATACAGGGAAGTGGGAAGCATTCCATCATATCCCTCACTTGCGACCTGTAGGTATTAAAGACTCTGAGGAGGTCCTAGCCTCTGACTTGCCACAGTACTTACATGGCTAGTCTAGTTCAGTACTGGTCAATGGTAACCCCAGTATGTTGATACTGGAAGGAATTCAGTGATGGCATTGCTACTAAATGTCAAAGAGCTCAGATTAGACTCTCTCTCGTTAGAGATGGAGATAGTTTGGAATTTATTATTTTTAAAATGAATCTTTACATTTCATTTTAGTCATTTACTTGAACTGGAACAAGAAAGAACATCAAAATAAACAATAGAGAATAAATTATTTGTTACTTTAGCTGATTGCTGAAGAAGGATTTAGTTACACATTCCAGATTGGTTCTTTCATCCACTTTTGATTCACTTTGTCAACTATAGATTTGCTTATTAGCTTAATTACCAACTGATCTGACCCATTCACAATATTTTGTCCTGGCAGTTTACACATGGAAATGCATTTGGGTTTGTCAAACAAAAAGAGAAAAATCGCTGGAAAATCTCAGCCGGTGTATCAGTGTCTGTTGAGAGAATTCAGAGTTAACATGTCGTGTCCAGTGAGTGGACCCGAAACATTAACTCAGAATCCTTTCCACAGATGCTGCCAGACCCACTGAGGTTTTCCAGCGATTTCTAATTTTGTTTCAGATTTCCAGCTTCCGCAATTACTTCAGTTTTTGGGTCCTTTTGGCTTGTGTTCAAGACTGAGATTGATGGTGCTGTGGGAGGCAGCACCAGACATTATCAGCTCAACTAGAATCGGGCCACATTAGCATGTCGCCAACTTGCTAGTGGTCTCCCCAGCACCAACTTTCACATAGGTCCTGGGGAATGGGGAAGAATCAAGTTAAATCAATGATCTTTAGAACTCCTGCCAACCCAGCTCCATACTGAAGCACCATTTTAAAAATCAAATGACAGCGATTCTGCATGATAGTCTGGAGAGTCCAATTTCATTTAGGGTAACTTCAATGTTGTATGTGCTAAAAGCTTTGCCAGGAATTGGAATGGGGTGGGAGTGCAAATCTTTACACTGGAACCTTTACCCAGATACAGGCAGTTCTGATAGAAACATGGCCATGCACACCACTCACTGTTGCTTAGGTACACATTTATTAATTTCTAATCCTCAATTTATGCAGTAAAATGTCCAAAAGATCTTGCTTTCAGGTTTTTCTTTCTTATATTCCTTCTTGCGGGCCAAGGCTGGCAAGGGCAAAATTTGGCACTCACGCCCAATTAGAACATAACAGTGCAGTAAAGGCCCTTAAGGAGGTACGAGTAAGCCTTGTTCTTGAACTTCTACAGTGCAGTAGAGCCATGGAGTCAGAGCTATGGCATAGAAAAAAAGTCCTTCAGCCCATTGAATCTGTGTTGGCCAAAAACCAGCTAACTATTTGGCCCATTGCTTTGTATGCCTGGTATTGCAAGGACACACCTAAATACTGAAATGTTAGGAGGCTTTCAGGGAGCGAGTTCCAGATTTCGCAACACCCTCAACGTGAAAAGTTTCCTTGCATCCTTGGAACCTCCTTCCTTGTATCTTAAATCCATGGCCCCTGTTCTTTGATCTCTTCACCAAGGGGAAAAAAAACTTTCTTCCTGTCTACCTTGGATATGCCCCTCAATTCTATACATCTCAATCTCCTCTGCTCCAAGGAAAACAAGCCCAGTCAGTCAATCTAATCTTTGTTTTTAAACTAAAACTCTTCAGCCCTGTATCACCCTGGTAAATCTCCCCTGTACTGTCTCCAGTGCTATTACATCCCTCTTAGAAATGGATTCCAGAACTGTACACACCACTCTAGCTAAAATAGTTGATTACAGAGTGTATTGCTAGACCACTTCAAAAGGGCAGTTAAGCGTCAATCATATTGCAGTGGGTCTGGTGCTACATGTAGTTCAGGTTAGACGAGGAAGACAGATTTCTTTCCCTCAAGGACATTAGCAGACCAGATGGCATTTTGCAACAAATCGATGCTAATTCCCTGGTCACTATCAGTGAGACTAGCTTTCAGTTCCAGACTTATACCATGGCTCGTGATCTGGATACATGCAGGATTCGAATCCATGTATCCAGATCACTAGCCTGGTCTCTGGTTTACTTGTCCACTGGCATTACTACCACACCATCTTTCAAAGATGCAATTTTGTGCATCGACATAAGCCACAGAGAAACTAAAATTTGTCTCCTGACATAACTCTGCCAGATAGAACACCTAAAGTATGAAACAGGACCGTCAAAACAACCCAGCTACACTAGATGTTTACTAGCTATCATTGGAAGCCACGAGAATCCCCTTCACCTATCAGAAATAAGACACTTAATTATACGGTCAGTCAATCGAAAGGATGACTGATGTGAAATTTACGTTTTCTTCCTGAGGGAGGTTCTTTTCTTCTTATTCAGCCATTATTTATAAATGTTGGACAGCTTCTCGCAAGAAAATTCCAATCTACCCTGTATTACAAGCGATAGTTTCCTAAAACACTCATTAAATGTAGACTGTTTTCCACATCTAACATTTCCCTTCTGACTATCATGACAATTCAGAGATTCAGTGCTTGCTAGAGTAGATGACATATCACCACAATTCTGAGATTACAGCCTTAACACATTTCTCATTAAAATAAAAACTCATTGAATTTTTGTAAAGTAGTTTTTATTCAGATGACCTCAAATAGGAGGTACAGTTAAATAGGCTAAAATAATATTTGGCAGCCATGCAAATTTAATATTTACTGTTTCTAAAACTACAAGGGAGAGTATTTTATGTACTGTAATTGCTTAGTGTTTTTCTTTATAAACACAATTGGTTTCAAAGGTTACTAGAATAACATTAGAAATTAATTCATAGTGGTGGGCATATCTGTTGTTGAAAGCAAACAGATGTTCATAATCGTGCAGATGGTGACAAGCTGAATGCAATGTTCAGGATTATCACAAAAGCTATGGGTGTTGGACTGTCAGCCCTGTGTAGTTTGCATGTTTCTTTGTAGAGAAAAATTTTTTTCAAAGATGAAAAAAAATTGAATTTTTAAAAAGAGGTTAAAAGTTAGTTAGTGCCTTTCACTTGTTTCAGAGAAATCACTGCTTGGCTTGCTGCCCAACAGAAAGACGCCTTCTCTAGCACCTTTCATGCTCTCAGGGTGTCACAAAGTACTTAACAGCCAACGAGGTACATTGGACATTATTGTAAAGTAGCAAGCAGTCCACGGACCTCTGAAGGAAATGGCTATTTCTTGAACTGAGAGAGACTATTAACATCACCAAATTACTCAAGATCATTAATGGTCTGTATTATGATGAAACAGCGAGATATTGGCATCATACAATATTATCTAAAAAAAGGGATGAAGGGTGAAAAGGAAAGATCAGTGAGCATTAAAAAACTTCAGTCAGATGGTGCTCACTTTGTATCTCCACAGGTTATGGAGCCAATAATCTGCGTTTCTCATTAACATCAGGTATATGTGGGTCTTGTTTTCATCTTCACAGAATTTCAGCCGTGTATCACTAAACAGACAGTTATCAATGCCAAAAAGATCAATTTTATCAATATTTCATACAAATTATATTATGTGACACAAAAATGGGGTTTAAGTTATTCTGCATTATGCTACAACTATAAATGCATAACACTGGATTGGCAGCACAGCCTCTTTGCCAATTTAGCACTTATTTGGAACTTCACCACCTCCTTACCCAACGTGTGACAAGACTGCGAGAGAGAAAGTGCCCTGCGAAATGGCAACACATCCATTAAAAGCTGCTGTCTTTGCACCATATGTACCAACACAATTAGCAACTTGCACTTTTTCAATCGACTTGGCCAGTTGCTGTCTACTGTATTGCAAGAACAATATTTGAATCGAAGTCCTTTCTGCTATTTAACGAAGACATTTTCTTGTAAGAAAAAAAAAATTAAAGTTAACAATAGACAGCCTAAAATTTGCAGGAAATAACATTATAAAAGTGGACCAAATTATTAAGACAATGTGAACAGTGTTCTGATTCTGACTATGCATTTTTATTTTGAAGAAATTAGTCTGTCCCAGAGTACAACTCCAGACAAAGTATGTTAACAGTGACTGCAATGCTCTGGTATGGTATAGGCCTTCCCAATTTAGGCTCACGGGCCAGTCACATGAATTGAAGAAATAAGGAGACAAGGGAAAGAGACAAGTCGACTTAAGTTCAGTTTTATTTTCAAAGATTATTCCTTACTCTTTGTAACGAAGAAGAAATTGAGGGAGACTAGTTGGTGCTATACTACACTTTATGCATAGATGGAAGGTAACTTCAGCATTTTTAATGCTGCCCATTTCAGATTAAGAAGAACATTAAAGGGGGCAGGCTCATGCTGTTATTTGCATTGAATCCCATCTGGTTGCAACTGATGAAAAGTGAAATTTCTAAAAAACTTCCCAACAGACCCAAAGATAAAAATATTTCCAATTTTCTAATGTGAACAAAGATCCAGCCTTCCATCAATCTTCCACTAGCAATAAAATCTGAAATTTAGACACTAGGGAGCCAGGTTCACTTTCAGACACAGAACTCTGCCTTGGCTAGTCAGTCAATATTGTAGCTTAGCATTGGTGTATTGCATCTCTCTAAAACCGGAGGTTTACTGCGTCATTGAATCTTTACCACATTTTGTGCATTGAAGAAATGAGCTGTTGTGGAATTCTTTGCCACCAAGGGCTGTTAAGGCTGGGTCATTAAGTATATTCAGGGCTGACAGACAGATTTTTATTCAGTAAAGAAATCACGAGTGATGGGGATGATGGAGGCAAGTGGAGTTGAGGATCATCAGGTCAGCTATGATCTCACTGAATGGCACAGCAGACTCAAGAGGCTAAATGGCCTATTTTTGCTCCAGCATCTTATGGTCTTTGTTGCCCAGCACACAAATACCTACCCCTGAAAACTTCATAAACAGTGAGACTGAATCTGCAGACTCTGCAGATTACATAAATACCTTGAGGTTAAGTCAAGCATGTACCTATTTGTCCATGGTGGAGACATTAATACAAGATAACATTGAAAGTCAATTCAAAGCTGACCCTATTGCTTGCTCAGTGAACAATAAATGTTCCCCTACCCTCGAAGAATGAAGAATCTAGACTCTAAATCAACAGCTCAAAGTGGATTATTAAGAATAATTTGTCTCCCCTTAAATGTAGTAAGATATTCCAAGCCTTAATCATATTGTGTAATCAACATGATACTGAACCAATTAAAGATCTATCTGTAGCACAAAAAAACACGGTAAACAGCTAGACTTTAAGAATCATCTTTGAGAAGGAAAGGCAAAGCTTTAAAACGGAGGGACTTAGCTTAGGACCTAGCAATGCAGGCTGCACTATGGCTGTCCATTGTACGTAGAAATGATTTGGTGGAATGCAATAGGACTGAGTTAATGGAACACAGGGCCGCTTCAGGAATTTTATTGCAGAATAAATTCAGAGACGGAGTGGAGTAATGTTATGGTGGTATTGAAGCATTAGCAGCAAATATTAAAAACTGAGGTTTTAGAATATAGAACACTTCAGCGCAGTCCAAGCCCTTTGGCCCTCGATGTTGTACTGAACGGTGAAATCAATCTGAAGCTGATCCACCATTTTCATCCGGATGTCTATCCAATGACCATTTAAATGCCCTGAAAGTTGGCGGGTCTACGACTGTTGCAGGCAGTGCGTTCCACGCTTTTGCGGGTCTGGGAACCAATGCAGATAAGCAAGCATTAGGTAGTGGGTTGATTGGGCTTTGTGCAAGTTTAGATATGGACAGCAGAATCTGTGATGAGCTCAAATTTATGGAGGGTGGAAAAGAACACACAGCAAGAATAGCATGACAAAACAATTCACCTCAATTCGATATGTTGAAGTACAGAAAATATGGTTTCAATTCGTCACTGCCAGTGGATTAAATGACTGCAGATCCATGTTAAAACAAGTAGAGGTATGACAATCTATTTGCTGCTTATACTTCCAGATGTAAATTCCCTTCCCACGTGTTTCTTTTAAAAATTAGATGCAATAGCATCCTGTTATTCACTGTCATGAAGAAATCCCACTGTACTTTTGCCAAGTTGATCATATGGAAAAAAGATAGATCTTTAAAGCAGGGTTTTTTAAAAAAAAGTACAACCATGATTATAATGCAGCATTATACTCCGAAATATAATTGGTAAGTCTACACATTTTATGTCTGGTCACACAAGGTTTTCATAATAAACATCTGAAGCCTTATCGTTCCATAAATTAGTCTTTGTTTAATTCATGGCCTACTTGGCAACGCATTCTGTTCTACTTGAAGTTTTCTAAATGACATCATACAGTAGATTGTTAAAATTCATTTAATTTGATTTGTTTTATATATAAATATATACTTTATTTATAAAGTGATCGACAGTTCAAAAGCAAAACTCAGCTGATTTACAGGAGCACAAATGTTTAATTGTGTCCAAATGTTTATCCATTCACAACAATGTTAACTAAGACCTTTTTCTTGTTGCTTGTTATGTGACCCAGGGCCACTTCTTTTCTCCTTGGCTGCAAAGTGTTATTTCTGCAAGCTGCACCTTTTACATTGGTTTACTCCAGTCTGCCCCCTCAGTTTCATGCCTCTGACATCAAGCACAGCATACAACTTAAAATGGGCAGATCCAAATCCAGTACTTACCTACCAGCACTCCCTCAGAATACAAGGCAGCATTCTTCACCCAGTGCTCAGTAGGGTTGGCAGCACCAACTCAGATTCCCAAAACAGGCAACATCTCAGGTGCTGCTGCTGGAGATCCAGATATTGCATCTGTGAGCTTTGTAATATAGCAGTATCTCAACAATTCCAGGTGTTGTCCTAGAGTTTGGGGCGATTAAACCCTGCCTTCCCTTGCTCCGTGTGGTTAAAGAGCTGGCCATAAATCCAGCTTTGTCTTGTATATCTTCATCGACTATAACTGGAACCAACCTTCCAAATGAAGTCGTATTGATGTGGGGGTGCCGTTGTTAGACTAGGGTGGCAAAGGTCAGAAGTCACAACACCAGGTTATAGTACAACAGGTTTACTTGAAATCGCAAGCTTCCGGAGCCCTGAAACTTCGCGTGAAAGCAAACGGAATCACACCACAATATCCCAACAGTGAGAGCTAAAATGTAGGCAAATGGCATCCACCACTTGTTCACTATGAAGTTAACTGCCAAACCCCTACTCCCAAGCAACCCCACATGGAGCACCAAACCCAGAGGTAACAGATTTGGTCATACCTGGAGACCCACACATTTTGAAATGGTGGAAGTGAATGAATGTATGTTTCCAGTGATAAGAATTTATTGGAAAGTCAGTACCCAAATCTCCTAAAAGAGAGAAGTTACTGGGACTGGCTGAGAAATACAAAGTCCTCGAAATGGTTGCTCTGGGGCAGAGAGCAAATTGAAATGGGTATTCCTCAAAAGGGTATGAGATACTGTAAGTAGGCAGAGAAAAAAATATAAGGGAGGAGATGAATATTAACCATTGTTAAATCAGTGTTTAACTGGGTCCTCAATCTAGATTAAATATGTAAATAGAAGCAAATTTCAAATGATCAAATCTTCAGGATTAAGGCCAGCCAGCAGAGAAATCAGCAACATAGTATGCAAGGAATTCAATCATTGAGAAAATAACTTGACCATAATGCAACATCAGTCTACACTCCAATTAGGAGTAGTTTCTGCTACATTCATGGAGGAGATGATTTGGAGTAAATATAACCCTATGTGCACACAAGTTTTTTTTTTAAAAAGTGACTTTTAAACTAGTAATGAGAGTGTTTGCCTATTTTGCTCCATAACACTCACAGGACGTGGCTTGCTAGCATATTTTTCCAGTCCTTAGTTGTCCTTAAGGGAGGTGGTGACAAGCGGTTTATTTGAACCGCTATAGTCCACCCTGCTGTAGGGTGGCCCACTGTGCCCTTGAGGGAATTCATGGATTTTCACCCAGTGACAGAGAAGGAACAGCAATATACTTCTACATCAGGATGGTGAGAAGCTTGGAGCGAATTTGGAGGTGGTGTTATTCCCATGTAATCCATCCCCTTGTCTTTCTGGTGGGCGTGGGAAGTGGCTGTGGGTTTGGAAGGTGCTGTCCAAGGATCTTTGGTGAAATTGTTCTTGCTGCAAAAACATACTTTATTCACAAAAAAATCCTTTATTAGTGAATCTTGTAGATAGTATTCATTGCGGCTGCTGTGGAGTGAGTGGATGTGGACTGCTTTGTCCTGGATGGTATCAAGCTTCTTCAACGCGGTGGGAGCTGCACTCATCCAGCCAAGTGGGGAGCATTTCACCTCACTTCTCACTTGTGCCTTCAAGATTATGGACAGGCTTTGGAGAGTCAGGTGGTGAAATATTTGCAGCAATATTCTTTGCCTCTGACTTGCTCTTGTACCCACAATGTTTATATGGCAAGTACAGTTGAGTTTCTGATCAACGGTAGCTCCCAGGATGTTGTTAGTAAGGGATTCAGTGAGGGAGTAACACCATTAAATATCAAGGAGCAGTGGTTAGATTGTCTCTTATTGGATATGGTCATAGCCTGGCATAGTGCGTGGTGTGAATGTTACTTGATGCTTGTCAGCACAAGCCTGGACGTTGTCCAGATCTTGTATTTAAAAATGGACTGCTTCAGTATCCGAGGATTCGCGAATGGTGCTGAATATCGCACAATTATTGGTGAACATTCTCACTTCTGATCTATGATAGAGGGAAGGTCATTGATGAAGCAGTTGAAGATGATTGAGCCAAGGACACTACCTTGAGGAGCCCCTGCAGAGACACACTGGAACGGAGATGACTGACCCACAGCTACAACCATCTTCCTATGCACCTAGTATGACTCCAACTAGCAAAATGGTACGGCTAATATTAACTTACTGGTCATGATAATAAAGAGTCTAAACAGACAGACATTAGTAAAAACTATATATTATGTATGAATATTACATTTCTCAGTCTCAAATGTCTGGGCTAATACCAAGTTGCCAGCTTTCAATAAAAGGAGTATATTACCAATACAGCACCATGCTTCCAGTGATTGGAGGTAAGCTGGAGTAGGAGACTTTCACATGCTTTAAGACAATGATGATACCATGAGTCCATTTATTAAAAAGTCTATTGACAGCGAAACACAACACTAATCTTTCACAATATTCAGCTCTTCAGCACGACAACATCATTGCTGACATTTCTGATAACTTCATTATTTATCAAATGATTAGTAATTGCAAAGTTTAAATCTTTGAGAAATTTAATTCTAAAGTGTTTGTGTTAAACTCTACAAGCACGCAGCTAAAAAGAGCTTCCAAGGAAACACTGTGCGAAATGATTATTTTCTAAATTTACCTGGAGAGATCACAGCAAAATAAAATAAATTGCTTTAGTCAGAAAATGTCTTCATGCAAAGTACATAAGTCTAAAAAACTTCTCCCCAGTTTGCTACAAGGAAAGTCCAACTAAACAAGTGTACCCATAGCATGAACTACATGCCCCAAGGTGATTCACGACGCAACAATAACTCCTGGTTCTAAAGTCCGCTCCATCAGGAACATCTTTCTCATGTCTAATCTGTCTGGTCTTGTTAGAATTTTATCAGCTTCTATGACCTCTTCTTTCTTTCTTCCCCCCCCCCCGGCTTCAATCTTCTAAACCCCTGTGATTACAATCCTAATCAACTCAATTGCTCCTTATAGGTCAGCCCTACCACCCTCTGAATAAAGTTGGTAAACTTCTGCTGCAATTCCTCCACAGGAAGAACATCCTTCCTCAGATAAGGAGACCAAAACTACACACATCCTTGCTGCTGTACTTGAATCCTCTCGCTATGAAGGCAAGAGTTTGCCTTCATAGCTGCCTGCTGCATCTGCATGCTTACTTTCAGCAACTGATGCAAAAGGAGACCCAGGTCTCATTGAACATTTTCCCCTCTCAACTTACAACCAAATAATCTACTCTCCTAGTTTTGCTGCCAGAGTGGATAACCTCACATTTCCCCACATGATACTAAACGGTCATGCATTTGCCCACTCACTCCCTGTCCAAATCACACTGCAAAACTCTGCATCCCCCTCACAGTCACCCTTCCAACATTGCGCAAGTTTGCGGATATTACATTTAGTTCCATCTAAATCATTAAATGTGTATTTGATTAGCTGGGGTTCTAGTACTGATCCCTACTAGTACCCCACTAGTCAGGTGAATTGGCTGTGCTAAATTTCCCATAATGTTTGATGCATTAGTCAGAGGGAATTGGGTCTGGATGGGTTACTCTTCAGAGGGTCAGTTCCCTAGGGATCCTATATATGTTTCAACACTATCACCTTTCACTCTCCTAAATGCCAGTGGATATGGTATGTCTTATATTTCCTCAAAAGGATAACACCCTCATTCCAGGAAGCAGAGTGAACTTTTTCAGAACGGATTTTAATGGAATGCCCTTTCTTAAAGAGAGCAAAATTGTAAACAGCGTGCCAGATATAGCTTCATCTATACTTTTTCCAACTGGTGCAAAACATCCTTAGTTTTATAAGAGGAGGAGAACATTTTGTAGAAACTCAGCAGGTTGGATGAGTTAACACTTCAAATCCAATATGATTCTTCTCTGAACTGTTGGTCGTTCACAGATGCTACCAACCCATTAGGCCTCTCTAGCACAATCTACTTTTATTTCAGGTTTCCAATTTCTGCAGTATTTTGTCTTAGCATCATACAGCACGGAAACAGACCCTTCAATCCAACCAGTCCATGCCGAAAAATAATCCCGAACTGAACTAGTTCTACCTGTCTGCTCCTGGCTGATATCCCTCCAAACCTTTCCTATTTATCTATTTGTTAGAGTGCCTTTTAAATGTTGTAATTGTGCCCACATCCACCAATTCCTCGAAGTTTCTCCCACATGCGAAACACCCTCTTAAAAAAAATTACCCTGCATGCCTTTTTTAAATTTCTCTCCTCTCACCTTAAAAATATGCCCTCTAGTCTTGAAACCCCCCATCCTAGGGAAATGATACCTACTATTAACCCTATCTATACCGTTCATGAGTTTATAAACCGCTAAAGGTCACCTCTCAACCTCCTATGCACCAGAGAAAAAAAACTCCTAGCCTTTCCTTCCTCTTATACTAAACAGCATTCCACATGTCATCCTATCTAGTTGCTGTTACCTAAATACTCCAAAAAAAACATAATTCATGTACCAGGATACTTAGATCCCAGTGTATCTCAAATTTCTGCAGTCTCTCTCTCTACTTAAACAATATACATAATTTTTCTTACTAAACTGGACAAGTTCATATTATACCATATAATATTGAATCTGGCAAATTTTTTTTGACCATTCACTTGACATATCATATACCTTTGCAGAATTGTGACATCATCCTCACCACTTATTTTACCATCTTTGTATTATTAGTAAAATTTAGACCGTAAATTCAGTCCCTTCATCCTAGTCAAATTGCAAATAGTTGTGGCCAAGCATTGAATCCCCTGGCGTGCCACTTGTTAAATACTGCCAACACAAAAATTACCTATTACCCCTACTCTACTTCCTGTTGGATAACCAATCCACTATCCACATTAGTAAGTTGCCCCACAGCACTAGTTCTTATTTTGTGTTGTAACATTTGATGTGGCATCTTGTGAAAAGCCTTCTGGAAACCTAAGTACAACATATTCACCTTCCTATAAGAATTTAACCTAATCAAACATGATTTCGCTTGCAAAAAGAAGTGTTGACTATCAGATTGCATTGAGATTTTCTAAAATGTACCTCTACAACTTCAATGACATTTTCTAACATTTTCCCAAGACTGATGTCAAGTTAACTGGCCTGTAGTCACCGGATTTTCCTCCATCCTTGGAAGAGTCCAATTCATTAATTTTCTAGCTTCATGGTTCTTCCCAGTAGAGAGGGGATTTTGGAAAATATAAAACCAATGCAGGTTTACCTCAGCACCAATTTATTTGAAGACTCTCAGTTGAAACCCACCAGGACTGGAGAATTGCCAGCTTTTAGTTCTGACAATCTTTTAATATCTTTTCTGTGACAATTGTAATTAAGTTTCGACTCCTGATTCAGATTAATTTTTGAAATGTTCCCTATACAGTCTACACTGAGAGGGATCGAAAATATCTGCTCAATTAATCTTCTATTTCCTTATTATTTGTCAATAATCACTCAGGCTCTCTGCAGAGAACCAGCATTTGCTTTAGTTACTCCTTTCTTTTTTAAAATTCTGGTAAAAACTCTTGCTGTTTTTATATCTCTAGCTAGTTTTCACATAGTCCCTAACTTATTCCTCATTATTCATTTCATAATTTAGTGCTTCTATTTTAATATTCTGTCTAAACCTTTGGCTCACAGAATGCTACTTCCTTGAATTAGATGCTATCTTCTTTTAGGAGTCATAGAGGATGTTCTTCACATGTGGTCTCTCTTTTTCACTGGATGGTATCTTTGATGATTATGAAATAGGTCCCTAAAATGTCTGCCACTACATCTCTAATGATCTATTTCTTAACCTAATTCTCTTCAGTCAGCTTGGTCTTCATAAATCACCTTTAAGTTTGAGCACTGGTCTTAGACCCACTCTTCTCTGAAATAAAATGTAAAATTCAAGCACATTAGGATCACTACTACCCAAGGACACCTTTACTCAGATCATTAATGAATCCTGTCCAAAACCACACTATGTAATCTAAAATAACTTGCTCTCTGGCTGGCTCTGGAACATGCTGCTCTATGAAACTACCCCGAAAACAGTGAATGTATTCTTCCAGGCTACATATGCCAATATGATTTGTCCAAATAATGTCAAAAGCAGATCTACAAGACAGTGCCCACTCAAGTGAATAATAATGATCTGAATGCCGTTGAGATGGGGTTGCTACATTCCAGAAGAATAAGGGGTAGGGACTCCCTCCAATAATAAAAAAACCATTAACAGAGCTGCATTTTCATCTTTTTCTAGCTTTCCATCTTTCCAAACCGTAATGCAACCTTGAATTTTCAGGCCCTAGATTTTGACATCTTGTATCTAAATCTTTGTTTAATTTGATAATCATTACATCTTTGCTTTTTTTGGAGTTATCGATTCATCTGTTTTGTTATAATTGCTACATGCATTCAGATGTGGAGCCTGTACACTAGCATTCCTCACCCACCAGCACCCCACCAACCCCCAATCATTTTTGCCATCCCTGACATTATCTGGTGAATGCTTAAGTTTGTCTACATTGAACCTTTCTGCCATGCTCTGATCACCACTTCCCTTATTGCTATCTCACTTTCATCTTCCATGTGTGATTTAGTTTAAAATCCCCTCTACCACCTTAGTCATGTGACATGCTAGACCATTGGCCCCAACATTTTTTCAGGTGAAGACCATTTCAATGGTACACAAATTTGTTTTCTCCAGTATGAGTACCAATGCCTCATGAATCAAGTTTATTTTTCCTTCGCCAATCTTTGAGCCATACATTTAGCTCGAGTCACATTTACCTATACAAAATTAGTCATGGTTTAAGTAATAAGAGAGATTATTACCTTTGAGTTGTCTTTTAAGTTAGGTCTTTGCCACTCAAGCTCCCTGAAGGAACCTCTTTCCTGGTCATACACATGTTGATCCTTACATGGATTATAACCACTGGATCCATCATGTTCCTCTGCAAGTTTGAGGAAGTTGGAGATGTAGTGGCAGAGTCACTCATCTGGACTTGTAATTCAGAATCTAAGGCTAATGTCTTGGGAAGATGGGCTCCAATCTCATATTGGATAGAACATTTGAATTATTTCCAAAATAATTAAAGGAATTAAAGCCAGCCAACTGGTAACCATATAACCACTGTCAATCGTCATAAAACTTTGGTCTGCTTCACAGATGTTCGTTTGAGAAGGAACGCCGTCATCCTTACCTGGTCTGCCCTAATTGTGACTCCAGACTGTGGTTCACTTTTAACTGCCCTCTGGGCAATAACCAAAGCCCACTTCCACAAACAAATATTTTTTCTCCCCCAACCTAGAGCAGCCATCCCAAACCTGGGCTCTGGGCAGGCAACATAGTCAACTGGACTCTTGCTCTTGTTTATTCCCTGGATTATGATGCCCCCTGCTATTCAAACATTGATATTAACGAACACCCTCACACTGCATGAATGGCTCCCCTGTACCAAGGTAACATCATTTGGTTTGATAAGCCACACAGCCCTTCAGCATCTCCAGCTCTGCTCTTTTAAGAAAGGCCTTAAAAAAAGATTACATCTTCCATCTGACTTTTGTGTTATGTGACTTAGTGTCAAGTTTTGTTTGATAACACTTGACAAACTCCTTGGGATAGATTGCTGTACAAATACAAGTTTTGTTACCCATCTATTTCCAGTGATATTTGATATTGGAGAGTTGAAGCCCAAGGAGACCTAGATCAGCTGACAGGATCACTAATGGTAAGATGAAGAACAACATGAGAGAAAAAAGGATTCAATTAGCATCAAGAAACATTACTGAAACTGATGATTGATCTCAAAAGTACTAGGAGATTGAATATACTGTAACAAATCCCAGAGAAAGTTGGCTAAATCGGTTCCATTTATCACCAGCATGTGCAACCTCTGGCAATTACAGACAATAAAGGTCATTCAACCCACATTAGCTCATGTATCCAAAGCAGCCCAAAATTAAAGAAGGAGTAATATGAATTTGGTTCTAACTCCTTTGTATCTCAGTAACTTTCACCTTCGGTACTACAATGATCCAGGATGACCGTATTTCTCCAATTCTGGTCACTTGTGCAACTCCTGTTTGCATTATTCAATCATTGGTATCCTGACCCCAAGCTCTGAATTCCATATATTTGCTCCTCTCTCTTTACGGTCCTGCTTAAAACCTACTTACCTGCCCCGGGGTTCTTACGGGCATTAGATTTTTTTTGATAATGTTCCTGGTGAAGCACCTTGCAGTATGTGCTATTACTGAAGGTACTGCATAAAAGCAAAACGTCACTGTTGATTCTAACAATTCTGACTTACCTATTTTATGTGGGTGCCTATTCCAAAAGTTGATTCATGAAGAATAATCTCCTGAATTCATCCTAGTTGGGCCTTCGACCAGTTTGAAGCGGTGATACTTTTTCTAGTCTTGCAATTCATTCCAATCACTAATGAAGAATGCTTTAAAAGAATGAATTGCAACAAACAGATCCAAAGCATGTTTGTAGGACATGGTTGGATTATCTAATTGCGATCATGCAAGGTTTATTTTTAAATAACCTGTATCTGTATTAAACAGAAGATCATCAATTTTGGAAACTTTCAAACGAAAACTACTAACACTGATGCCACACTCTAGGAATATTTTGGTTTTAATTAATTTCTAATTAATTAATGAATTAATTGCTGTGTTGTTGGACAAAATGGCATTTTAAGATGGTACTTCAACCTTTAGAATTAAATGCTAATTTAAATTATATTCCTTGTATTGCTGTATTAATACCTGTGACCTTGGTAAATTTTCCATACAAGACTGAACTCACACTTTGTAAAAATAGCACAATAAAAATATAAGCTGGGCTCTCTATGGCCAGTTTGATTACCAGCCAAGTTTTAACATTCTTTGTTTGGGGCAACATCTATTACCAAGTGAAAATATTTTCCTAGTGACTGCACTGAATTACAGACCATGTGAAATTAGTGAGGACATGCCAATGATGTGAGAGTTCACATTGCATGCCAGGTAAAGACTAACAAATTAACAAATAAAAAGTTAATACAACATAGAAAAGAGGAGGAGTAGGCTATTCAGCCCTTTGAGCCTGCCATACCATTCAATATGATCACAGCTGATCAACCAGCTCAACACTCTGCTCCCACTTACTCCCCATACTCCTTTTTATCCTTTCACTCAATACTTGGTCTCAGTTGATTTGTGGCACAAAATGCCATAAGCTCATTGCTCTCTGGGTGAAGGAATTTCTCCTTATCTTTTTCCTACCAAGTATCTGAAGATTTGGTTCTGGGCTCTCAAGTAATCAGGAACATTGTATTTACCCTGTCTAATTCAGTTAGAATTTTCTAGGTTTCAGAAGATTTCCCCTTACTCTTCAAAACTCCAGTTAATATAGTCCTAATCAATCCAGTCTCTCTTCATACATCAGTCCTGCCTTCAGAGAAATCAGTGTCATAGAGATGTACAGCACGGAAACATGTCAGGGAAACACAGCATGTCCAACTCATCCATGCCGACCAGATATCCTAACCTAAAATCAAATCAGTTTGGTATATTTTCATTGCAGTCTTTCCTCAGGTAGGGAGGAGACCAAAACTACACACTTTATTCCAGATGTGGTCTCAGCAAGGACTGAGACATCCCTGCTCCTGTACTCAAACCTTCTTGCTATGATGGCCAACATACCATTTGTCTTTTGCACTTACTGCTGCACCTTTAATGCTTACTTTCAGTGACTGGTGTAAACGGACATCCAGATCTTGTTGCACGGTTCCCTTTCTCAATTAATCACCATACAAAAAAGGTACTAACATGCTTTTCTGATTTTGTTACCAGAATGGATAAGCTCGCATTTATCCCTATTACATTGCATTTGCCCACTCTCTCAACATTGCTAAGTCAGGTCAAGGCATCTCTGTATCTTCCTCATTGCTCACCATCCCACCCAGTTGTGTGTCATCTGCAAATTTGGAGATATTACATTCCATTCCCTAATTAAATATACATTTTCTATATTGCTTACAGGATCTTTTAAAGATTAGAAAGCAAAATGAGACGACACAAGGGGTTGAATTCTACTTCCGTTCATGGGTGCTTCATAATGCTTCCCACTCCCCCTTACCCACACAGCAACCTCTGTCAAATGTTTTATAGAATCAAACAGAATTGTAGAACGGTTATAAGACAAAAGGAGACCATGTTTCCTAGTCTCCATGCTAGCTCTATGCAACAGCAAGACACTTAGTCTCACCTCTTTGCAACCCTACAATTATTTTATCTTTGAATATTATTCAATTGTCTACTGGAGGTGGATAGCACATTGCTCAGAAGCATAATGACCAACTATATTTTTTACATTTTCCAGCTTAATTAATGGAGAAGTCAACTAAAGACTAAGACTGTTTTGACAAGTATTTTTTTATTTAAAGTTTGTCATAGTTTTAATACATTAGTACAGCTGAATTGAAATAAACTCAAGACAAACTAACCAATTTTTAAAAAAAGTTTTCAACAAGGTTATTTAAGCAATAAGCGACACTCCTCTATTCTGAAAATGAATTGATTTGCTTAGGCCATAGAAATAGCATATTCTAGAAGAGAAATGTGGTGATTAGAAGTGGATAAATAGCTTAAGTCCTTCAACTGAATTACTCAAATTCATCCCTCTCAGCACTGTTTATGGTTCATTAAATATTGTTTAAACACTTAACATGCTGTTCAAAATGTACTATTTCTCCACATTTCTGACAGACTGCTATTTCAATGGTAGCCTTACTCCAATATTACCAATAATGCTCACCAGTTACCATCCCCTTTTTTTAAAAAAAAACCTCAAGATATCATTAGCTGGCCTGACTGCCAATCTTTCTAGTTCAACCTCAACAGAATATATGCAGCTGATTAGAATCTTTCATTCTCCAATACCACATATAATTTTAGAAGTGCAATAACATTTATTTCTAATCACACTAAAATAAAATACATCAATTCTGAGAAAAGTCAAAATTTCTGCTGATTTAAATCTAGTATAGGTTTGCCAGATACATGGCTGAATATATTGCGTAAGAATGTTAAAATATTTGTTGATGGTCATGGTAAATTTCTATCATAGGTTAGAAATTTATAAAAAGGGTGACCACCATTGCATTACACCCCCCCCCCGACAGACTTAAGACACTCTGCACTCACCACACACATTCACCCCACAAGGGTGGATGCGTGTGACGCGTGTGATGCAATGGTGGTCACCTGTAATATGACATGAACCCAAGGTCCTGGTTGAGGCCCACATATTTTGTGGGGTGAATTTGTACTTGCAGGGTTACATTGTACTTTGCTCAAAAACTGCATGCATTTATGTAAAAAGTGAGATAGCGGAGTTTTAAGATTAGAATCAATCTAAATATCATGGCATAGACAGAGAACACAGGGGGCTAACATCTTCAACATATTGTCTAGCTATCACCATTGTTAACAGCTAACCCGAGAATGCAACTTTAAAGAAAAGGTTTTGTAATTTACACATGAAAGAAGTGAAACTATCACTGTATTCCAACAGATGAAATGCTTAACAGACAATCAATTTTTCAAAGTGTAATTTCAGTTACATCACACTGTAAATTTTTGATATAAATTCTGTGTTAGGATTGAGCCCTCCACTATCACCTGATGAAGGAGCGTCACTCCGAAAGCTAGTGTGCTTCCAATTAAACCAGTTGGACTATAACCTGGTGTTGTGATTTTTAACCTCATGAAGAGGGATCTTGTCACAGTGGTACCAAGTTTTTCCTCTCAACTGGCAGCTTCTAATAGCTTCGGGTTTCTCCCTGGGAGTTTTTTTCAGAGGAAAAATCATCAATGGGTGCAGTCAAGTTCACACAGACCCAGAGGACTTCGGTTTTGCTTTCAGTTGTTTCTTATTGTTATGTTAGCTGCTAGAGCTGGCAGCTAGAGTTCTCTCTACTGCTAGATTGATGACTTACACAGTGAACTTTCCTCTTAGAAATCAGAAGGGACAGATTTATTTCTTTCTACTGGACTGGAGAGAGACAGAACAATAACTCTTTTGCCACTCTGCATTTTGCCAAAGGACGTGTTTTTGGGACGCTGCCTGTATTGGAACAGTTGATGATTAGTGGTTAAATAATACATTTACTCTTTTGACATACTTAACAAGACAAAGTTATACAGAGTCTTTATTTTTAAAATGCAACAAAATGAAGTGTGTTTTGGTTATGGTGCAGTGGTTAACCAATTGAATCATATCTGGAAAATAGCGCCCTCACACTTGCTTTTAAGATAAAATAGAAACCAGCTTAGACCCTACATCCACAATATATTTTGGGGAAGCTGATCTGGTCTCTAACATTACTGATAATGTTCTTTTGAAACCACAAGTAGCCGCTGATTTCAGAAATAAACCAAAAAAGTTAATTGCAAATTAGGAGGAAATCATTTTGCAAATTAACGTTACAACAGAGCCAAAAGTTTCAAAGGCTACGAAACTCCAGCAATTATTATTTTTGACAGAGATTTCTTCCTGGTAGACATTTATTGCCTTTTCTTTGCCATTAATCTTTGCCTTTCTCTACAATTTCTTTGGATTGTGTGAAATGAAGACTGCCAAAGCTTTGAAGTGTGCTTATCAGAAGTACCACAACCCTGGAACATGAGGGAGGAAAATTCTGTCAGTCAGTCAGTCAGTTCCAGTTAATTTTAAATCATTCGGAAAATAGCTGACCACAAAGAAATGAAATAATATGGCCTGCTTCAGAGCCAAAATGACAGACACTGCTCCTAACGCTAATAAGAAATAAAGATTGAAATTACACATTCTTCATTAAAACTGTATCTGCCACCTTTAATTTAAATGAACCAAATATAAACTGGATGTGAGTACTCAGCATATATTCCCATGCAAAGTTCAGGTGAGGTAACAGCATTATAAGTGAATATACATACCCTGGCCAGATCCTATACCTTGTTCCTTTGCCATTTCAAAAATACACACATTGCTTACTTAAACATTCTTAAGACTGGCTACAATTCTATCCAAGATATTTATTTTGCATTTAACATGGTAGTTAATAACTTGGATATTTGAGGGATCATGGAATGAGAAGAGTGAATTGTGATAAGCTCTAGTGCTCCCTCCAATAGCATAACTATGATCAAAAACTCATGGTCTTATGGTCCAGTTGCTCTTCATTCATGCTCTTGCACAAGGCATAGGTGAATCATAACTGCATGCATCTCGCACCTATTTAAGAGATGGAAACATACTTTTCTTTCCTTTGAATCCAATTTCCTTCTGTTATTTGCAGTTTCATATTCCCAGAAACATCACAGCTACTACTTAGGGCTGGGTACTCTTATCTCAGATAGAGATATACAGCACGGAAACAGACCTTTCAGTCCAACTTGTTCGTGCCGACCAGATAACCCAATCTAATCTAGTCCCATTTGTCAGCACTTGGCCCATATCCCTCTAAACTCTTCCTATTCATATACCCATCGAGATGACTTTTTAATGTTGCAATTGCACCAGCCTCCACCACTTCCTCTGGCAGCTCATTCCATACATGCACCACCTGCTGCGTGAAAAAGTTGCCCCTTAGGTCTCATATCTTTCTCCTCTCACCCTAAACTATGCCCTATAGTTCTGAACTCTCCCACCCCAGGAAAAAAGATTTGTCTATTTACCCTACCCATGCCCCTCATGATCTTATGCAAAGTCACCCCTCAACCTCTGATGCTCCAGGCTGTCGCTTCCTAAGCTGGAGTATTAAGAGGATTTGAAAACTGTGGTGCTGGAAAAGCACAGCAGGTCAGGCAAGATCTGAGGAGGAGAGTCAATGTTTCCGGCATAAGCTTTCATTCCTGATAAAGGGCTTATGCCCGAAACATCGACTCTGCTGCTCCTCGGATGCTGCCTGACCTGCTGTGCTTTTCCAAACGCCACACTTTGACTCTGACTCTCCAGCATCTGCAGTCCTCATTTTCACCTGAGTGTTAAGAAGCCAATTACAGCAGTCCATGAATGTCACAGCAAAATCCTGAGCAAAGAAAAGTCAAACATGTGAGATCAGTGAGCTCTCAGCTCTAATACAAACTTAACAGAGAAATCTCTTTACTATAAAATACATTAGCTTGAAAAGTATGCGGCAGGCTATACTAGCACGAGATAAAAAGCGCACTAGGACATCCAGTGTCTTTGAACGGTATTCCATCTTCATTAAGATGATGATGCTGGCATGAAAACTGAATAGATGGTGAAGCAATAAACATCTTGAAACAGTATTACATTTATATATTGCTTTATATAAACATTTATTTTGTCCAATACACAAAATTCTTGAACACAACTTAGTTTTATCTGCACGTTGGGTTATACTACAGTTGCATAAAGACAAAACAGGATATTAATTAGAAGGAAATGGAATCGGTGTTTGAATACATTTGTAATAAAAACTGTTCATATACTCATATCCAGCCCATGTAAGTAAGCTAAAAGCTCGATTCCACTGACTGATGTGGAATTATTTTGGATTTACTCTAGGTTTTGAGAGCTTTTGGAGGTACCTGAAGTATTATTTTCTGCTTGAAAAACACTGTACCTAACTCTTTTCAAACTGAACCAAAAAGAAAATTCTGCAGGATCATGGGGATCAAGGAGGAGAGTGGGGCTAAATGGATAAGAATTTATTTTAAAAAGCCAGAGCCACAGAGGCCTTCAGTGCTGTGCGATTCTTCGATAACTAATTAATGCAGTTGTGTCATGCAATATATTATATCTTCAGAACTGCATTCATTCCTTACCTTTGGCTCATAACTTAGTCATCAATTCATTGTTCTAGAATTTGGCACCTTTCTCACTCCCCCAACACCCCCTCTTCCACAACCCAGCCCTTCTCCCAAAGACAGACTAAGAGGTAGATAAAACTTCCAAAGACATAAGGAAGAAATGTACCGATGGGTCATTTCAGATTTAACTTGTTTCTTCGCAGAGGTAATAGTTGCTCTCAAAGCCTAATCAGGACAGCGATTTTGGAGCTTGTTCAGATTTACTGATATCTTCTCTTTCATCAAGAAAGTGAAGTTTATTTCATCACTTTTTGCAATTTAAACCTGAAAGTATTTAAAGTCAGAAACAAATAAGATAGCAATTGAAAAGGTCACTGCAAGAAGGTTAAACTGCAAATCACAAAGTCTTTCAGGCATGCCTTTAAATTCAATTCTGAAAACAGTTGAATTCAACACCTGGAAATCTTATTGACTTACTGTAAAAAAGGTGAGCAAAATACATTAAGGGATGATGTGGATGAACTAAAGAATGTCTGGCTTCAGGGAGAGCCGTCATGTTATACGAACATTCCTCTGTCAAAGTTCTACTTTAAAGAATGCACAACATAACCAGACCGTTGCCTGCAATTCCATGTGATTTACAACCTAATAAAGAGGCAGCTTTGTTGACCAACATGAGAAGTTTGTTCATTTTAATGGTTGTAAACATAATTGAAATAATTATGAAAAAGAAAAATACTGGCTTTCACACGGATCTTTGCATGACCTCAGAATATCCTAAAGTATCTGATTAAATGCTTTTTTTAAAAAAAGAGTAGGAACGATGATAATGAAGGGTCCCAAATCAGCAATGTGAGAATGACCAGTTAATCTGTTTAATGACAGCGTTTAAAGGAGCTTCTGTGGCACAGTGGGAAGAATCCCTGCCTCTGACCCAGAAGCTCTGGGTTCAAACACCTCCAGGACTTGATGGCCAAAGATGTGGTAACATATGAGTCGGATCCCGTGGCTCAGAAATAGTGCAAGAAGGTCTGGGTTCATATGACTATACAAAATAGAAACAGGAATAAACCATTCGGCACCTCTAGCCTGCTCCACCATTGATCATGGCTGCTCCGACTGTCCTCACATCCACTTGCCTGCATTTTCCCCGTCACCCTCAATTTCCCCTACTAACTTAATTCAAGTCCCACGTGGTCTGGGACTTTCAAAACATGTCCAAGCAGATTGACATTATTTTTAAATCAGATTTGTAAGTTACTTGCATTTAGCTTTAGGGGCTGGTTTTGGTAAGGCTGGACCTCTGGTCCAGATTCACATACTGTCTGCCCTACAGGTTTGTCTGAAAACGGCCAAACAATCCCTGATGAAAAAGTTCAAACTGTCCCCACTATTCCAGACAAACGTAGGATCTTGAAGCACAGAGGGAATGTCCTTACCTCTGGGCTAAAGGACCTGGGCTCATGTACCATCTGCTGCAGGTGGTGTCTCATAACATGCCTGAACAGGTTGATTAAAATATCCATTGTTGGAGAGATAAATATTTGCTATACTACAAGTGAGAACCTCCCTCTTCTTCAAAATAGTGCCATGGCCTCTTTCCCCATCTGACATAAAAGAAATAGGAAGAGGAGACCACTTGGCCCATTTGAGCCAGTTGCCCCATTTGAAGAGATTGTGGCTAAATATCGATCTCAACTTCACTGTGCAGAATATCCATATTTCTCAACTCCCTCAGCTTCAAACCTGATTAACCTCCAGGACTCTGTACCTACAAGACTTTTGGATAGAGAATTCACAAGTGTGAAGAAGTTTAACCTCAGTCCATTGCCATGTGGTTGATGTCTTTTTCCTGATATGGTCCCTCCTTCTGGATTCTCTCCAGAGAAAAACGAAAAATCACCTTCTCAGAAACTGTAGCAAGACCTGAACAACATTCAACCTTAGCCTGATGCATGATAGCGAAACTTGTCACAAAAGTGTCAGGCAATGACCATCTTGCCTTGATATGGAGGGGCATTACCATCCCTGAATTCCCCACTATTAACATGTAGGGGTGACAACTGATCAAAAATATAACCAGGTCAGCTATGTAAATACTGCATCTACAATAGAATGTTGGTATCGACTGCGAGATTCTATCAAGGAGAAAACAGATCCATTTGATAGTCATCTTAACCATCACCTCACCTCACTCCCAACCAACACCAGTACACAGCAGCAGTACACAACATCTACAAGGCACATTGTAACAACTCACCAAGCCTACTTTAGTAGCATCTCCGAAACCCCCAACCTCTAACACCTCAAGGGACAAGGGTTGCAAACATTTCGGAAGGTGACTTTCAGTTTCCATTCCAAGCTGCACACAATCCTGACTTGGAACAATAATTACCGTTCCATCACTAACACTGGGTCGAAATCTTGGAACTCTCCTTAACAGCATTGTGGGCGTACTTGCACCGTATGGATGCAGCAATGCAAGAAAGCAGCTGACCATTATCTTCTCAATACCTGCAGAATTGAGCACAAAATGCCAGCCTCATCAGCAACACACAAAAACCCTGAAAGCATTAAAAACAGCTTTGTATAATCACGCACACAGAATTTTAGATATTTAAATGAGGTCAACTCTCCACTTTTCATCATTTATATTAATGATTTGGATGAGTTTAAGAGGTAAAGTTTGCAGATGACACCAAAATTGGAGGTGTGGTGGACAGCTAAGAAGGTTACTTCCGATTACAATGGGATCTTGATCAGATGAGCCAACAGGCTGAGTAGTTTAATTCAGATAAATGCAAGGTGCTGCATTTTGAGAAAGCAAATCTCAGCAAGACTTATACACTTAATGGTAAGGTCCTAGGGATTGTTGCGGAACAAAGAGACCTTGGAGTGCAGGTTTATAGCTCCTTGAAAGAAGAGTTGCAGGTAGATAGGATAGTGAAAGCAGTGTCCTATTGGAAAGATGTTGTGAAACTTGAAAAGGTTCAGAAAAGATTTACAAGGATGCCAAGGTTGAGAGATTTGAGCTATAGGGAGAAGTTGAATCGGCTAGGTCTGTTTTCGCTGGAGCGTCAGAGGCTGAGGGGTGACCTTATCAAGGTTTATAAAATTATGAGGTGAATTCATAGAGTAAATAGACAAGGTCTTTTCCCTGGGATGGGAAAAGTCCAGACGAGAGGGCACAGATTTAGGGCGAGAGGGGAAAGATATAAAAAAGACCTAAGGGGCAACTTTTTCCAAGTAGAGGGTGGTCCGTGTGTGGAATGGGCTGCCAGAGGAAGTGGTGGAGGCTGGCACAATTACATTTAAAAGGCATCTGGATGGGTATATGAATAGGAAGGGTGTGGAGGGATATGAGCCAGGTGGGACTAGATTGGGTTGGGATATCTGGTCAGCATGAATGAGTTGGACCAAAGGCTCTGTTTCCATGCTGTACATCTCTATGACTCCATATATTCCTATTACGTTACTTGTCCTCAATAGGCCAACATGCTTGTCCCAGTAATCAGTCTAGAGAATCTTTTTTACACCTCATCTAAGCTAACTACATCCTTCCTTAGATATAAAGACCAGAAATATACACAATTCTTCATGTGTGATCTATCAAGACTCTGTACAATGTGGCAAAACTTCTTTACTGTTATACTCAGCCATCTGACCCCCACACAAAGGCCAATATGCAACTCATCTTTCTAACTGCTCACTGTACCTGCACAAAGTTTATGTTTCTTTATGAAAGGATTCCCAAATCCCATTGAACATCAAAAAGTAAAGCATTTCAAAAGCTGTTGTTATTTTCCTATTCTTTCAACTAAAGTGATTAACCTATGTTTGACTTCACCTGCTAGATTATTGCCCACTCACATAAGCCCCATCCACAGGTATTTTCACAATACATCTTCTCAACAAACTTTCTCAACTAGTTTTATATTGTCAATAAACTTTAATATCTTCCATTTGGTCATTAATATATATTGGAAAAAGATCAAGGTCTGATCCATATGCCACCTTACTGGTAGGTGGAGGTGAGTGCTGCAGATGCTGGAGATCAGAGTAGAGTCTGGGGTGCTGGAACATCTCTGGGACACCTGCACCAGCCAACTCCACCACTTTGTGGCTGAACACCAACTCCCCTTAAGACATGCAGGTTCTGGGCCTCCTCCAACGCCAAACCCTAACCACCTGATGCCTGGAGTAAGAACACCTCATCTTCCGTCTTGGGACCCTGCAACCATGGGATTAATGTGGATTTCACCAGTTTCCTCATTTCCCCTCCCCACACCTTATCCCAGTCCCAAGCCTCCAACACAGCATCATCCTCTTGACTGTCCATAGTCATTCCCATATATCTGCTCCACCCTCCTCTCTGACCTATCATCTTCTCCCCAATTATCTATCTATCGCATTCTCAGTTACCTTCCCCCCCCAGCCCCACCCCCTCCCATTTATCTCCCAGCCTCATTCCTGATGAAGGGCTTATGCCCGAAACGTCAATTCTCCTGCTCCTTGGATGCTGCTTGACCTGCTGTGCTTTTCCAGTGCCACACTCTCAACTACGTCACTGGTAACAGTTTACAACCTGATAATGATCAGTTCATTCCTAGAGTCTTGCTTTCTGCATTTTAACCAATTCTCCATCCCTCCTACTAGCTATAAGCCCACTGAGGCCTGATATTGTTCAATAACTGTTCAAGTGTCCTCTTGTCAAGCAGTAACCTCGAAGGACTCGCCTTCTCAACTCTTCACTTGCCCGAGGGCATGGTGACCCTCAGCTTAGAACACCACCAGTTATCTCCAACGAGAAAAGTAGCTCTAAAGGTACAGTAGAACTATGGAAAATTTACCTTTATCTTATCAAATTCTCATTGAGAATCCAAACCAACTGATTTCTCAGGTTCCCTTCTTAATGGCATCTCAAAAAAAAACTGGAATAGGTTTATCACAGAATCCGAGTGAGTCTGCACATTGCTGGACACTATAGGGCAATTTAACATGGCCAATCTACCTCCACATATCTTTGGACCGAGGGGAGACCAAAGTACTCTGAGAACATGCAAACTCCACACAATTACCCAAGGTTGGACGTGAACCCGGGTCCCTGGTGGTTTAGTGTAGTAGTGCTAACCATTGACCCACCTCTATTTAGGAGGGGGAAAGTATTTGGCAAATCTATGTTTATTCTGGCTAACCATATTACAACTTAAATGCCCCGTTGTCACTTAAGAATGGACAGCATCAATTTTCCAATATATGCCATTAGACGAACTGTCCTGTAGTTCCCTGTTTTCTCTCTCTCCTTCTGAGAAGGCAGGTTCTGGCTTAATACCTCATCAATTGGTCATTCCACAGTGGAACACTCAATTAGTACAGCATTTCCATATCTGGATACTGGAAAATGATTTTACTTAGATGGAAAACAAACTGGCAACTTAGGCTATATCATGCGCATCCACAATGTGCATTACTTTTAGAATCAAACTAATACTGCAACAAAATTTACTAACAGTGTATTAGTGATACTGATCATGCTCATTATATGCCCAAACTGCATTACAATTTCAGACAAATGCACAAATGCAGACACCAAAATCAGAGGCTGCAGTCTAAGGTCAGCCATTCACCATTATATTTGCAGAAGTGGAATCCTGATGCTTTGCCACATCAATACATCAAATGACCTGTAGCTGATGTTACATGCATTTTAGTTATAAACAAAACTCATCACAAAAAATAAGTATCTTTTTAAAAAAAAATGAAGTGTTAATTACAGTCAGCCTCCCTGCCTCTGAAAAACAATGCTTTATTGCTTCAAATAGTGAATTATTGAGATTTTCAAAGTGCAGTTGTGATACTGGTTTCAGCTTTTTTTTTTATTTCTTCACTCAATCTTTTCTCTCTAAATGTTCAAATAAGTCCAGAAAGAAGCTAAGTTAGACTGAAGTTAATTTCTTCTCAATATTGCATATTTAGCTTTCTGATTGTGTATGTTATGAGGCACATAATTTGTCAAAAAAGCAGACCTGTTGCTGGTAACCTGAAATAAAACAGAAATTATTGGACAAACTCAGCATGTCTGGCAGCATCGGTCCAGAACAAAAAAAAAATTAACGGTTCAAGTTCAGGATCAATTCTGAGGTAGGGTCACTGTACCCGTGACGTTAACTGATTTCTCCTCACAGATGCTGTCAGACCTGCTGAGCTTCTCCCCAGCAATTTCTGTCTTGGTTTTAAATTCAATACCATTCAGTTCTGAAGGAGTCATACAGGACTCGAGGTGTTAACTCTGTTCCTCTCTCCTTGGAAGCTGCCCAGACCCACCGAGATTCTCCAGCATTGTGTTTTTATGTTACCTACTGTATGAACCCATTGTCCGCTCACTTCCATGTATTTTCCTTTCCAGCAGCACAGAAACATTTAAAGAGTCTAAAGGCATCAAATAACAGATTACAGGTATAGCTCAATGCACAGGCTGCTAAACTCTCTCTCCTTCTGCCCTTCTAACTTCAACCTATAAGCATCTGTTCCATTATCACTGTTTTTTAAGGGGGGGGGGTTGCTTTTTGGTACTGTTGTGTATATTCGGAACAGCAGAATTAAGTCTAGTTGGATACGTTGTGTTCTGTAGGGATTCTTTATTCTGTTCTTTGTGTAATTTTGTGAATAAATTTTTGTCTATTTAAAAACCTGGTAGTCAACCTATGACAAAGTAAAATCAGAAGCTGTGCACCCAGAAAAAAACCCCACTATTCCCCACTAGCAGTGTTGATGGGCACTTACATTCACACTAAAAGCTCTCTGTACATCACTCATTGCTAATGACACTTGCCAATTCACGCTCATGGGAGACATTAAAATATTGCAAATCCAAATGATTCATGAAATATCCATATTGTTTCAAAAAGTTATCAAAAAAATAAACAAGTCATTCTCAACAAAAATCTATGAATCATACAATGGAATTCCACTTTGATACAATGCCCGAGATAGTGGGAAGTTTACACAATAATATCTCTATTAATACGCAGTTTGCACCATCGTTATGACTTCCCCTTTATCTTAAGAGTCCTGTAGTCTCGCGAAAGAGCCAGATGTGCAAACGAAATACTTTAACCCTCTAATGAGTTTAAAAACGTGCAATCTTTTCAATGCAGATTTACATCAAAAAAAAGGAGGTATTTTAAAAGAAATCTGGAAACTTGCAGCCAGTACACTTTCAATACATTTTCTGCACAAACAAAGTGTGGGGGGTGAATTGAGAAAATAAACATTTGTTCATCCTCCTGGGGCAATGAAGCCTCTCCTTGTACTTTCGGATTGCCCTTTCTCATATACTAACGCAGTTATCCTTAGAAGAGCCGTGGGTTTGGTTTAAACTCACTATCCCAGCTGCCATACATAAATATTGACAAGCTTCAGCACAGCAAAGCCTTTACTGCTCCGTCTCAACGTGGTTCTTTAGACTTTTTTAAAAAAAATATTTAAAAATGCTGAGGTAGGAGCTAGCTTTATCTCATATCGTGCTCTCGTATTGACTGGACATGAAACTGGTTACAAATTGTAACGAATGCCCCACTGACAATCATCAAACCTCGCAGCTGGGACGAGCAGGCGAGTCTCGGTGCTAAACGCTCACGTTCAAATGGGGGAAGTTTCAAAACACACAAAAAAGCGGGTTAGCCTCAGCTCCAACTTGAACTGCAAAATATGCAAAAAGCACGTTCGAGCAAACCGCACCGACACGAGTTAAAGTTTCAGACACCAGTCCAGCGCGCACTAAACACTTTCTGCTGAAAGTTCCTTTACGTGCATCTTTAACACATCACTCACTGACTTCAATGGGACAGGATCAATCATTCAGCAGCATGGGGAAAGCACTCAGCAAAGCTTTGACAGGTAAAGAGCAGAAAGATTGTACCTTTGGAGTTAAAATTGGACAAGATTTGCTTTAAATCTGGTTGCTTGTTTACAGCAGGTCGCGTTAAAATTAAAACGTGTAAGTAAAGCTGGCTTTCAGGTGTGCAACCGACAGGCACCTTAATCCGATTTGTCAGTGTTTTATTTCAAACACGGCAGCGGTGTGCACCCAAGTTGGGAAGGGCAGAAGTGCGGGAGAGCAGACTGGGCAAAACTGCGCCTCTCACCTCTGCAGACCCCCGCGGGCGGCCCTCGGTCAAGCCCGGAGCTGCTCCCGCCGTCCTCGCCTTCCTCAGCGTTGGCCACGCACCACAGTCCGGTGTCACACTTGCCGGAGCCCGAGCCCGTGTCGCCGCACGCCTCCCCCTCCTGGCGGGCGCACAGCGGGCAGCAGCCGCACGGGTCCAGGAGGCGTCCCCCGGGGCAAGCCGGGGGCTCCGCGCAGCTCTGCCGCTCGCACGGCGGGCACTCTCGGCTCTGTCCCCAGCAGCCCGACCACAACAGGCAGACCGCAAGCAACCCGGCACCTTCACACCGCTGGCTCCACATGACAAGCGCAGGAGAACCTCCCGACTGCAAACTCACCCCCTCCTCCTCCGCTTCAGACAAAAAAAAACAAAATCTGAACTTTAAATATTTAAAACAAAAATTAAACAAGTTATTCCCAGTCTTGTAGCAAATTAAAATTCCCTTCAGAATTAACAAAACAAAATTGAGGAGAATTGTTTTTCCTTATTTTTAAATCACCTCTCCCTTTAACTGTGCAGCTCCTTTTTTTTTGAAGACACTGTCAAACTAGTCACAGCGACAGAAGCAGAGTGGGGAACGGGTTTCTCTCTCTATCTTTCCCTGGTCCTGGGCTTCCCCCTTTCACTCCGCTCTGATTGAGGCCAGTCAGTGACGCTCTCTAATTGACAGCTCCTCCGACCCGCCCTCACCCTCTCTCCACACCTCCCCCCCCCCCCAATCCCAGGTCGAGCTTCCCCGCTGACCCGCTGTTAAACCGAGCCCTGATGTCAAAGCAGACAGACACACAGAGAGAGAGCAACTTGCTACTTTCTCGTTATGCTTTGTTTAACTTTGATCAGGTGTGGGGAGGGGATGACAGTAAGGAAGGTCGCGCAACAAGAGTTGGATTGCACTTTTTTTTTAGAAAAGCGTACAGAGAATCCTAATGAAGATGAATTAAGTCTGCTCGAGCAATTCGTTCTTCGGCACTTATGTGCCAATCCTATTGCCCCCTTCATCCTGATATTACTGCACCACACTCCTTCAGAGGAACGCTTGGTGGATTCATTGATTCCGTTGTCTCACGTTCCTCTGATCTCCTCAAACTGGAGAAAATGCCCACAGGTCAGCATTAACAGCCGGGGCTGGGTGGGTTTAGATGACAGATCCAGTGTTCTAGACCTTGTGTCATCAGTCAAGCCTGGCCAAGCAATGAACATCAATTTTTGTTTTGCAATAACGACATTAGCCTGTTCATTGTGCAAGACAGCTCAAGTCTTTGATGCGTGCAGGATTGCAGATTTGGACATTCTGACTGTCTGCTTGTAAACTATTCCTGACAGGAGATCTACTGTCATGGGATGTCGAGCTCGACTGTCGGCAACCGTGCTGTGATGCCCGTCATATTTTGTTGAGGAAGGGGGATGCAGAGGCTGGATATCCTGAATCCAAGACCATTGCTCTCTAGTCCGTCGCTGCAATTCTGTTCCACTCTGACATGACCTCTGCATTAAGTGTAAAGTACTCCCCGTGTTGTTTAATCTCATCTGCCCATATTAAGTGGTAACATTCGCTGTGTGACTGGAATTTTAAACAAAATCAGAAATTGCTGGAGAAACTCAGCGGGTCTGGCAGCATCTGTGGAGAGAAAGCAGAGCTGATGTTTCGGGTCCAGTGACCATTTTTCAGGCCAGCTTGTGGCAAGGAAGATGGGGAGGGGGAGGAGCAAAGGATAAGTGGAGTTGGATTGCAGAGAATGACAGCAGTAGTACTGTAGACAAAGGAATGGAGTCCAAAAGGTATGGCGCTGGAAAAGCACAGCAGGTCAGGCAGCAGACCTGGCCATACCTTTCGACTCTGATCTGTTACCTGACCTGCTGTGTGTTTCCAGCACCACAAGTTTTGACTCTGATCTGCTGTGCTTCTCCAGCATCACATTTCTCCACTCTGATCTCGAGCATCTGTAATCCTCACTTTCTCCTAGACAAAGGAATTGGGTAAAGGTCAGCCTGAGGGAATGATTAGCTGCTAGTCTTGGTGACAATTAGTAACTAACAATGGGTCGGTTGTAGTAGCAGCCCATGTGATGACAAGGTATGATATGTAGAGGTTGCGGTAAGGACTTAGGAGAATGTGCTCAAGTCCCTAAGTCATTGAACTCGATATTGAGTCATGAAGGCTGCAGGATCCCCAAGCAGAAAATGAGGTGCTGTTCTCCCAGCTTGCACTGAACTTCACTGGAGCACTACAGCAAGCCTGAGACAGAGATGTCAGCCAGGGAACTGGATGGTGTGTTGAAGTGACAGGCAACGGGAAGCACAGTATCATCTTTGCAGATAGCAACGTGGTCATCCAGTCTATGCTTTGTTTCCCCAATGTGAAGGAGACCATATTGTGAACAGTGAATGCAGTAGACTGGAATGAGTGAAGTGCAGATAAGTCACCCTCGGATACTGAGAGGAGGGAGGAAGTAAACAAGCAGGTGATACACATTCTGCAGTTGCAGCGGAAGGTACCATGAGGCTGTGGGGGTTGTTGGGAGTGAAGGAGGCATGGACCAAGGTGTCCTGAAGGCAACGGTTCCTGTGGAATGCTGACAAGGGAGGGGGAGGGGAATATGTGTCTGGTGGTGGCGTCCTGCTGGAGGTGGCTAATATTCCTCTGGATGTGGATGCTGGAGGAATGATGGGTGATGACAAGGGGGCCCCTATCGCTGGTGTGGGAGGGAAGAGAGGGGGTGAGGGCCGAAGTGCAGGAGATGGGTCGGACATGACTAAAGGCACTGACAACCATGATGGTTGGGAATCCTTGGTTAAGGAAACAGCTGGAAGGTGGCATCATCAGAACAGATGTAATGGAGATCGAGGAACTGGGAGAATGGAATGGAGTCTTTTCAGGAAGGGGATGTGGGGATGTATAGTCTAGGTAGATTTATAGTGCTTTGCAGAACACTTAATTTTTGTCCACAAAAATAACTCTGAGCTTCCCGTGGGCTGCCACTTTAACACACCACCGTGTTCCCTGGCCAACATCTCTGTCTCAGGCTTGCTGCAGTGCTCCAGCAAAGCTGGAAGAACAGAGTCTCATTTTCTGCTTGAGGACCCTCCAGCCTTCAGGATGCAATATCGAGTTCAATAATTTTAGGGCCTGAGCAAACTCTCCCATGTTCTTCTCCCAGTCCATCCACAACAGGCCCTGTCATCATATGGGCTCCTGCCACAACCATTCCATTGTCAGCCACTGATGGTCCCCTTTAACAGCTATTGATTCTCCCAGGCTGACCATTACCCATTCCTTTGTCTGTCCAAGTGCTCTTTTCACCCTCTGGGCTTCATTTCCACTCATTACTCTTTATATATGCTAACCCTTTCCTAGCCACAATTAGTTCTGAAGAAGGATAATTGGACCCAAAGCATTAACTCTAATTTCGCTTCACAGATACTGCTAGACCTGCTGAGTTTCTTCAGCAATTTCTGTTTTTGCTTCTGACTTCCAGCATCCGCAATTCTTTGTTTTTTTTTAATCGGAATTTTAAGTTGGTTTGGAACATTTCTGGGGTCCAAACAAGAATGACTATCAGTTCTGCCAAATGGGCAATACTAACTTCAAATCCAGGCCCATAAAGTAATTGCCACCAGTAGATGCCACATTTATCAAGACATGAGTGTCTCTCCATCTAGAATCCAAGCTATGACCTTACCAAAGAAATCTGGAGTTTTGTGACTGACATCTGAGTTGAATAGAAAAGCCAGACTATCATCGCTCCGATCCCTTCAAGCTAGTAGTCCCCAAGTAAAAAGCAGAGATAGACATTATGACTTTATAGATGGAAAAGTTTGTCAACCACAGCATCAAATGTTAACTTATGGTCAGATCAGGTTATATATAGCTTGCAATGATATTCTTGTCAAATGTGTGAAAGTGGGTTCAGAGTCAGTATCTGATCACTGTGGACCTTCCTGAAATGAAAGCCCTTTGCTCATCTTTGGTTGAGACGATCTCTTAATCTGCTGAAAAGTAAATTATATTATCACCAGCTGAGAAGAAACACACTGTCTGCACTCTTGTGGATAGCATCCTGACAGTAACTGTCCTGAGTGACTGGCTGATCAATGTCCAAATTCCTGGGCTGGTAACTTGGTGTGCTGGGACCCCCTAACTGAAGACTATCTGCTTTGATTTGACTGATGACTGCTGACAACCATGACAAGCTTCATAGCTTTGTGTTTATGTTAAACTGCACAGCGATACTGTGAGCCTGGTATCTCTTGCTGAGAGGCAGGCACAAAAAGGCAAGGGTACTGTAAACATCCAGTTAGACTCAAAGCTTGTGAGTGCTATGAGAGGAAGTGAACAGCTCAGTCGAGTCCATGAGTTGGATGCATGTTCCTGACCACACAGTGTGTATTCTGCAGCATCACAATGAATTTTGCTTTTGTGCTCCCAGGTGCAGCACTAAAGTGCAGGAGTGTCCTGTAAGTCAATCAGAGGTGTGCCATGCGGTTCTTAGAAGCTGTACTTGTGGCTAGTGCCTGGAATGCATGCTCTGAAATTAGAATTAGAATCACTACAGCGTGGAAACAGGGCCCTTCGGCCCAATAAGTCCACACCAACCCTCCAAAATTTAACCCACCCAGACCCCATTCCCCTACCCTATATTTGCCCCTTGACTATTGCACTTAACCTACACATCCCTGAACATTATGGACAATTTAGCATGGCCAATTCACCCAACCTGCACATCTTTGGACTGTGGAAGGAAACTGGAGCACCTGGAGGAAACCCACACAGAGCCGGGGAGAATGTGCTAACTCCATACAGACAGTGACCCGAGGCTGGAATTGAACATGGGTCCCTGGCGCTGTGAGGCAGCAGTGCTAGCCACTGTTGTTGGGATCTGGTGTCCAGCATGGAGTCTTTTGGAGCAAGTGGTGAGCTGAAGTCTCCAGGTGCGTGCCTGCACTGATTTCTATTTCAAATATCTCAGCATCCAGTTGGCTCATAGCAGGTAGTACGCAGAAAGCTGGATATTAATGAAGTGAGGTTTGCAGTGAATAAAGTAATCAACAAGCCACACTCCCCCTTAATAGCAACTTGCCACAGCCTAATGAGAATCTCACCTCTACATCCAGAGCTTAGCTAAAAGAAGCAGTGAGTTGTTTGGCATGTTGAGATAGGCCCCATTGGAGTTCCCAGGTGATACTGCCAAAATTCTCACTATAGCTCATGTCATTCAGGCCACTGCGAGATTCTGCCCAATATTTTTCCTCCCATGTAAATTCCTGATTGTAAATTTTGAATCTGCTGATATCCTCATAGATGTGTTAATATTTGATATTTACAAGACCAGCACTGAAAAAGCACAGCCATTGTTTATCTTAATCCATGATAAAAGTTCAGCGTTTGCACCTAACTTGCTAAGACATTAAAATTTAAAATTAATGTATCGTTGGAATTGTTTTGAATGTAACATAGCGAAAGTGATGTTGTGTACATGAACTTGTGCAGATAATTTAAAGACAATATAGAGTCATTATCAGACTGAACATATTGAACGATGAAGCAGGCTCAAGGGGACAAGTGGTCTACTGCTTAAATACTTTCTTTTAATTTGTGTTTGTTTCATTTCACAAGTACGTATATTTCCTTAATACAGGGGTCAGTTACAAAAACAGATATTTCTGGAAAAGCTCAGCAAGACTGGCAGCATCTCTGGAGAGAAATCAGAGTTAACATTTTGGGTCCAGTGACCTTCCCCAGACTAGTTGGCTAGACAGCTGGCTTGCAATGCCGGGCGATAGCAACAACGTGGGTTCAAACCCCTCATTGGCTTACCATGGAAGACTTTCCTTTTCAACCTCTCCCCTCACCTGTTGTGACCCTTTGGTTAAACCACCCACCAATTCTCTCTCTCTAATGAGAGAGCAGGACTATGGTAACTTTACTGATATTTCCTTAAGTAGAATTACTTGTTTCTGATACATTGAACATAGCACTGAGCATTGCCACAGTGAGTTGTCAGAACTGAGATTGTGTGAATTATGTCATTGTTTAGTTACAGAGCAAGTGCATTCTGCAAAAGCTGACCAAGACCCACTTAGATAATGAAGTGTTTCCAAAAGCCCGACGTGGTTTAAATGTACACCTTGTACGATCTTATGTCTTAGGAACTTCCACATTCAAGAAAATATGGAAACAATGTTACAGTTGACTTGATAATTCAACTAGTCATTAATTACTAACATTGTAGTTCAGCCGTAACCATCCCCTGCAGACTGGCATTCAAACAATGCTTCCCCTTGACGTGACTTTACCTGTTGCATTGCTTAAGGAATGAGTCACACCTCTTTAGTGCTTGTGCAGTAATGTTAAGGCTAAACATCACCCACTTCTTTATTGCTTTTGTCACCATTGATTATTTCCAACAGGTGCATATCATAAATATTTTTATTGATTTGAGAACTAATGCTGGTATAATACTTCAAATGGGGGAAAATGTAATCAGAAAGTGGCATGATAAGGCAGTATCAGGTTAGTTTGCCAGTATACAGTGCCTGATATTCAGGAATTGACCATTATGTGTATATAATTTGGATATATCTCTCTCTATAAATGCATATATATCTGAATGATTCATCTTGTGCCTCTTTGTTTTGTTTGCAGGCTTTTCGCATCACTGGCTAGGCCTGTATTTATTGCGCATTCCTAATTGCCCTTGGGACGTTGGTAGTGAACGATTTACTTGAACTGTTGCAGTTATTGGGGTGGAGTATACAGGTGCTGGGGGAGTTCCAGGATTTTGATCCAGTTTCAGTCAAGCAAGACAGTATTTTTCCAAGTCAGAATGGTGTGTAGCTTAAAGGAGAGCATCTAGGTTTGATACTCATACACATTTGTTCCTCTTGTTCTTCTAGGTGGTAGAAGTGAGTTTGTGGATTGTACACACTGTGCATCAGTGGTGGTGGGGAGTGAACATTAATGCTGAAGGTAGTGGTTGAGATGTCAGTCAAATTGGTTGCTTCGAACTGGCTAGTGTAACGCTTCTTGAGTTTTGTTGGAGCTACACTTATCCAGGCAATTATCCATTACACTCCAGTGTTGTGTCTTGTGGACAGTAAACAGGCTTTACGCACTAAGTATAAGTGAAATACTCACCATAGAAAATGGTGTTAGGATGAAATGGTACAGAATCAGCTGTGATGAACCTGTTGTAGATTGAGGAACGGAACTGGAAATTTTTATTTTAGGATTACTTCCTGTATAATCCCATTTCCTTCAAACACTTGCACATGCCTAGATGCCAAAATGGAAATGTGAGCCCCCTGACCTTACGGAAAAATGCTAAATCCCTACCAACTGGTGGCTAATGAGATAGAAGATACATTGGTGTTAATTTTCCCAAATTCATCTGATTCTGAAAGAGTTCCATCAGAATGGAAAGTAACAAATATCTGTTCAAGAAGGGAGACAGGCAGTAATCAGGAAACCATAGATGTGTTAACTTGATGTCTACTGTAGTGAATGGGTATTACAATCAATTACTAATGAGGTTAAAACTGGATAATAAAACTCAAGATGATTGGGAAGAATCATAGAATCCTTATGAGTCAGCAAGCTTTTGTGAAAGGGAAATAGCGTTTAACCAATTTATTGGAATTCTTGAAAGAGTAACAATCCTGCATAAAAGAAGTGAGTCCACAAAGTAGAAGCTCATGGAACAGTGGTAACATTCTAATATGGATAGAAGACTGGCTGGCTGACAGAAAACAGGGACTTATACATAAATGGGTCATTTTCAGATTTGCAAATGTGACCACTGGAGTTCTACAGGAACCTGTACTGGACATAAACCTTTTACAATTTATATGATTGAATTAGACGATGTGAATGAAAGCATGGTAGTTAAGTTTGCAGATGATACAAAAAGGGGTAGGCAATTATGATGTGGAGCCAACATAGCAGAGCTGCAGAGTCAGACTGATATAGATGGGTTAAATGAGTGGCAAAAATCTGGTGGATGGTGCATAATGTAGGAAAATGAAATGTTGTTTGTTTTGGTGGGAACAGTAAAAAAAAGTGTTACTTAAATGGAGAACAACTGCAGAATTCTGAAGTGTGGAGAAATTTAGGTGTTCTAGTGCATGAGTTACAGAAAGTTAGAATGCAGGTACAAGATTAAAGTGGTATTGGAAAAACACAGCAGGTTAGGCAGCATCTGAGAAGCAGGAAAATCGACGTTTCAGGCAAAAGCCCTTCATCAGCACCACTCTAATCTTGACTCTAATCTCCAGCATCTGCAGTACCCACTTCTGCTTAGAATGCAGGTACATCAATTGATTAAGAAGGATAACGGCGTTATCATTTAATATGAAAGGAATTGAATATATAAGTGAGAAGATTACGCTTATATAGTGAGATCACATTTGAAATACCGGGTGCAGTTTCTGTCTCCTTATTTAAAGGAGGATGTAAATATACCAGATACAATTTGGAGTAGGTTTACTGCATTGATACCTGGAGTAAATGTGTTGTCGTACAGAGAATATTGGACAAGTTGGTCTTGCTTTCACTGAAGTTCAGATGAGTGAGGGATGATCTGATTGAAGTTTATAAGATCCTGAATGTTCTTGATAAGGTGCACTTGTAAAAAGAAGTTTGTCTTTGTAGATGAGACCAGAACGAGAGGCACTATTGTAAAACTATGAGTTTCCCTCTCGGACAGAGATAAGGGACATCTTTGTTTCTCAGAGGGCTGTGCAACTTTGGAACTCTCTGCCTTAGAAGTGGGTGGAGCTGGGGCCATTGAATGTTTTTAAGGCAGAGGTAGGTAGATTCTTGTTGGGCAGAGAATTAAAGGTCATCAGCAGTAGATGTCACCTTGGAATTCAGAACACAGAAAAGTCAGCTTGACCTTAATGAATGATATGAAGAGCCAAATGGCCGACTTCTGTTTCTAAGTTGTTTCGTGTTCAGTAAGTTCAGGGTTCAAAAAAGTAAACTGTGGGAAACAAATTGGAAGATGCACCTTTCCCATTTTCTGTCATAGGCATTGGTCTACCAACATAAATACAAATCACACAGCACCAGGTTATAGTCCAACAGGTTTATTTGGAAGTACAAGCTTTCAGAGAACTGTTCCTTTGCTGCTACCTGATGAAGGACAGTGCTCCGAAAGCCTGTACTTCTAAATAAACCTATTGGACTTTAACCTGGTGTTGTGTGATTTTTTAACTTTGTCTATCCCAGTCCAACACTGGCATCTCCACATCATGGCTAATAATAATTACAGCCTGCCCTCTGTCATCAGGAGCTTGCAGTGGAAGTGAAGGGGTTAAAGTGTAAGAGGCAGGATGTGGTAGAATGTGCCTCATCACAGATCTGTTTAAAAATTGGTGGGAGGGAAACATAAGCGGCAAAATATCTAGGAAACTATCTCAAACAACGAGGATATTGCTGGCTGCCCTTTCACACTCCACCAAAGTGTTCTACACTTTATAAATTGTTGAACACTGAATAGGCTGTGATAATTACGGGAGCCCAAACATTTTAATGACAGTTTGTCAGCATTTTATGACATTAACCTCTATGCATTGGTGGTAAAGGTTGACATTAACAGATTAAGCAAAGAAGACTGAGGATGATAGCACGTGCATTGTCAAAATAGGCATGAGGGCATACTCCAAGGTTGTGAAATTAGGTAGGCAGTACATGCACTAATTGAAATATTGTGAAGTTATGATCCATTTCCCATCTGTTTTTCTACAGCATGCAAGCCACAAAGAATCTTTATTGTGCAGCACGTAGACTTTGGCAAGTATTAAGATAAGCAACCGATCAGAAGAAATTGGAATGACCTATTCTAAAGAATAGCCAAAATTTTCCACTTTCCAAGACTTTTTTATTGGTATGTATAAATATAGAGAGCTGACATGTTCATTGTTAGCCAGAAATAGGGAAATATATATATACCTGTATATATTTCAATATATTGAAAAGCTTCCAGTACAGGAATAAGAAAGAAGAGAAAAACATCATAATCAAATAAAATTGAAATCCAGCTGATAAAACTGATAGTTAATAGAACTGCTGCTTTGGACCATCGTGTTAGTTATCAAATGATCTCTATTCAGTAACTTGTGAGGACTTACTCAGTGACGCAGGTAAATTGTGCACTGAAGAAATGTCTTGAAAATCCATATCTCTTTTCTGAATCGTTTGTTGTATCAAAAACACCAGTAATGTAATATTTCTGAAGAAACACACACATGGTGGACCCACAGCAGAAAACTAAACACTCCATGACTGCTGGTGGTTTTATGATCCATATTGGAAGTCAAAAAGTACAAATCGGTACACATTCTATTCATGTTGCACTGATTCTGTCCAATTTTTAATGGACACAATAAATATCAGAATGCGACAGAGTGAGTCCAACTCATCTTGTCATCCACTTGTGTCAATTCTACTGGAACTGGACAAAAGTAAAGATATGTCTTTACCATTGACAAGACTGCTTTCTTTAATTTCTGTGACACCTCCCAGATATGCCCTTGGGTTGATTTTCTTAGCCATTCTGCCTCATTGTTGTATTTGTGAGTGAAGTTTGGTGATGTTAGGCAACACAGCTACGCTTAGGCTTATTGTGGTTCCTTCAGTGGCCAACTGAGGGCCTAATTGTGTCTCTGCTCCAATTTTATGTATGACAGGGTGAGGCAGTGTCAATGTATATAGTTTGGCCAGTTTAAAGTTGCGCAAACTAACCCCCACTTATAAACAGAGACATGTTGAGAGGTGGATGGCCACTAGTGTGAAAACTTGATGGGACTATGTCAATAAAGGGTGGCACCATGGCTCACAGTGACAGGGACCCAGGTTTGATTCTAACCTTGGGTGACTGTCTGTGTGGAGTTTGTACATTCTCCCTGTGTCTGCACCGGTTTCCTCCAGGTGTTCTGCTTTCTTCCTACAGTCTGAGATGTACTAAATTGCCCATAGTGTTCAGGGATGCTTAAGGTAGGTGCATTAGTCAGGGGAAATGTAGAGGAATGGGTCTGGATGGGTTACTCTTTGGAGGGTCAGTGTGGATTTGTTTGGCCAAAATGGTCTGTTTCCACACTGTATGGATTCTATGATACCTACAATGTTTGCATCATTATTATACTTATAGGTACCAATGAAGTATCTGCTTATTATCAACTTTTTGTTTGTGGGAGCTTGCTGCTCACAAATTTGCTGTTGTGCTTCCTACAAGCATGATCACATGATTTCTAAAACATTGTTCTCATATGCAGCTTTGTGGCAGTGGTGATTTTCCCAATATGTAGCCAGTGTTTACCATTTTATAGTTACAAAAGATCATGTTTGACCCTACATCAAAAGGCTCCTGCAATATTTACTATCTCGGCACACAGCTCAGCATTAAGATATTTAAAACAGCCTCCATTCCTCAGGAAAGCTGAAGGCTGAAGGGAGATGGAAAGAGATTGGAGCCATCACTAAGGTCCTTTTATAGTTTATTTTTATCAAGAGTGCTTCTCCCTTCCTTCCAATCTTGTCTCCATGCACTGGAAGGGTGGTGAAAGAACTTGGGTGAGTTTGAGTCAGTCAGGAAGAGAATGAGATATAAAGTGGGAAGTTTTAATTTCAAAAGTACAGGTAGGTTTAAGGAGGTTAAGTTGTTAAAAATATAAGTCTCTACCAATGATCTGGATCCAATCAACTTTTCTCGGAAGTGAGTTTACCTGATGCTTGAGAAACCTAATAGCTACAGAAAGGTCAGTGTTGCTGAATGCCTTTCTAGTTGCCTGCTGCATCTATCTTGCCTGTTTTTCCCAAAACCTATGATTAGACATCTTCCTGACTCTTTCAATTTCTTCCTAATTACACCTCAAGTCCTCTGACATCCAATTCCCTCCCCAATGGCATTGTGGGTCAACCCACAGCAAGCAGACTGCAGGAAGTGAGCTCACCATCACCTTCTCAAGGGCAACTAGGGATGGGCAATGAAGGCTGGCCAGCTAGTGACATCCACATTCCACAAATGAATAAAACAATCTGTCCCCTAAGACCATCAATCCTCTCCCTTCTGACACTGTAAACCATCCTACCCCCTCATAAGCCCCAAAGCCATCCAGCAAGCTTTCTTTCAAGTAATGGGAGACCCAAGAGCGAGTTGCCATGTTTGCAACATAAACAGTGGAGCTGCATAAATCAACCTCCAGGATTAAACATTATTATCAGGCATGCATCGCTTAATTTTCTGAAATTAGTGGTTGATTTACACGTATATAATGATACTTATCATTCATTTACAATGATGATATCCCTAACATGCCTTATCCTAGTTAAAAAACACAAAACACCAGGTTATAGTCCAACAGGTTTAATTGTTGGACTATAACCTGGTGTTGTGTGATTTTTAACTTTGTACACCCCAGTCCAACACCGGCATCTCCAAATCATGCCTTTTCCTAGTGTTTGTTGTAACTTTTCCCTCGATATTTCTCTCCCATTGTTTATGATATTCCAGTTGCTATCAGGGAGTGAAACTAACATTGCACGCCAGTTGTGCCATTAAACGAAATTGCACAATTTTTGTTGATTCGATTGCACAGGGAATTTGGTGGCTTCTTTCTCTGCCAGCCAGACCACAAAGACAACTTTGCACTTGGCACCAGCTGTGACCCAGCTTTTAGCACCTCATTGCTGAGTCAGATCATATTCCAAGATGTTCAGCACAAAAAATTCAACCTGCCTTTCCAATATAGTAATGATGAAATGCTGGAGAGGCTGACTCGCGGATGACATGTTGGATTGGGGCTCCTTCAACTCTTTCAGAAATGTCTCACCATGCTATTTTGAAGAAAAACGTGAGCTATCCCAGGTATCCTGACCAATATTTATCGCTCTGTCAATTTGACTCAAACAGACGGCACGGTGGCAGAGTGGTTAGCATTGCAGCCTCACAGCGCCAGAGTCCCGGGTTCAATTCCTGTCTCAGGCAACTGTCTGTATGGAGTTTGGACATTGTCTGCGTGGGTTTCCTCCGGGTGCACCTGTTTCCTCCCACAGTCCAAAAATGTGCAGGTTAGGTGAATTGGCCATGCTAAATTGCCCGTAGTGTTAGGTGAAGGGAGGGTCGGTGTGGACTTGTTGGGCCGAAGGGCCTGTTTCCACACTGTAAGTAATCTAATCTAATCATTGATGTCTCAGACTATCTAAGTATAATCAAACTGCTGTTTGTAGGAGCTTGTGCTTGCAAAGTGGCTGTCGTGTTTCCATGGAGCAAAGTGTGCAGAGGAGACTGAAAGACTGCCAAGGGATACAGGTGGGTTAAGTGAGTAGGCAAGGGTCTGACAGATGGAGTACAATGTTGTTAAACGTGAGGTCATCCATTTTAGTAGAAATAATGGAAAAATTGACTATTTAAATGGTGAAAAATTGCAGCATGCTGCTGTGCAGAGGGACCTAGGTGTCCTTTTGCATGAATCACAAAATATTTGGTTTGTAGGTGCAACAGGTAATTAAGAAGCAAATGGAATATTATCCTTTATTGTTAGAGGGATGGAATTTAAAAATAGGGAGGTCATGCTGCAACAGTATCGAGTGCTGGTGAGGCCACACTAGGGTACTGTGTACTGTTTTGGTCTCCTTCCTTGAGAAAGGATGTATTGGCATTAGAGAAGATGCAAAGGAGGTTCACGAGGTTGACTCCAGAGTTGAGAGGGTTGGCTTATGAGGAGAGATTGAGTAGACTGGGACTATTCTCATTGGAATTTTGAAGAGTGAGGGGTGATTCTTATGGAAACATACAAACTTGTGAAGGAAATACATAAGACAGAAGCAGGGAGATTGTCTTCACTGGTAGATGAAACTATGACAAGACGGCATAGCCTCAAAATAAGAGGGACCAGATTTAGGATTGAGTCGAGGAGGAACATCTTCACCCAAAGCATTGTGAATCTATGGAATTCCCTGCCCAGTGAAGCAGTTGAGGCCACCTTGTTGAATGTTTTTAAGGCAAAGATAGATAGATTTTTGCACAGTAAAGGAATTAAGGGTTATGGTGGGGATGCGGCTAATTAGAGCTAAGGCCACAAACAGATCTTATTGAATGGTGGAGCAGGCTCGAGGGGTCAGATGGCCTACTCCTGCTCCTAGTTCTTACGTTCTTAGATTATAACAATGACTGCATTGCAAAATGTACTTCATGGCTATAAAGCACTTTGAGACATTCAGCAATTGTGAAAGGATCTAGAAAGAAGTTAGTGCTAGGTTTAGCCTCTTCTGAGTGACAAGTTGACAGTCTACTGCTATAACTCATTAACCCACTATTAACCCTTCTATTTACTGTCCTGGTTGCAATGGAATGAATCATCTTATGACCATTCATACTTGAATTCTACAGCAATTCCTCCCACATATGCTCAAAAAAAGATAGATCAAATTAGAGGCCAAATGTTGTTGCAGATATTTGCTTGGACAGATAGATGCTTGCACTGGACACTGGTGGATTGCTGTAAAAAGTATCAGTGCAACTAATGCTCATCTCCGATGTAACTCTAACCCATCAGTCGGGAAGAGAGAGCTGAGTCTCTGCCACAAATGGTGAGAACAGATTTTTGATAGTTATATGTAAGCAGGTGCCAAAATGACTTTGAAGTCTTCTAGAACTATAAACAGCAGATAGGATTTATGATTTGGAAAGAAACATCAGATGTAAAGCCAAAAACACATAATGCATGCCAGTTCTCAGTGCACAGCACTCAGCTGGAAAGGAATTGAGATGACATGTAATTGTATAAAGATGGAATAACGTATATTCAATGCTTTTTAAAAAGCTTTCCACAATATAACTTGTAAAGTGAGTATATACTTATAGCAGAAAAAATATTGATCACCCCTGTCAAATTTTGCTCATACCTTATTTAGGAACACTATCGTTTTGAAAAACAAAATGAACTCTTTTGGTGAAAGACATGATTTTCTTTGTGTGTCCAACTGAGTTAAGCTACTTGGTGTTGGGTTGAATTTCGACTCATCGGTGCAATTTGCACCATGGTCTCTTCTTAGCAGCTGTGAAGTTAAATGTCTATTTCGATGGGGAAACTTATTTTAGTCCCTGGCAATGTTAAGATGCAACCAGAAACAAGAGCGAAGAAAAGCAGCCTCTTGTGCTATATGCCACCAGATACTTCAACTCTCAGCTTTAGAATTCCATTGCTCAACCTCTCTACTCACCTACATTTTCACCTCTTTTGACATGTGACAAATCATCTCTATGCTTGACCAAGTCTTTAGCCATTGGCTGTAAAGTCTCCCTATCTCACTGCACAATTAGTTTGATAACACACTTGTAAAGTGCCATAGGATGTTTACATTAAAATTTTGCATAAATACCAGCTATTTTGATGTACAGCAGGTAATATTTTTAAAATAAATGTCTTTTACTTTATCAAATGCTTGCTTTTAACTTTCATACTTTGAAATGACGAAATATTGTAAGTCAAGTGCAGTAAACGTTCTCTTTTATTCAATTCAGCATCTTCCAAACATTCACATGGTGGACTGAATTTTACCAGAAATCAGCTAAGTTTCAATTTTGGCAGATTTCTCTCTGTGAGCCCAAGTGGGATTGCTCACTATTTTTTAAAACACATTTTATTACCTCTTCCCAAACTTCTGTGGGGCCACACTCATCATATTTGACACCAGTGGAAGTACTCGCCAATGTCAAGACCTCTGAGATTTCTGGTGTGGGCCCTATATTTAAAACGCAGTTGTATACCAGGTTAAGTGCTGTCATTTCTACACAGCCCTGCACAGTTCTATCATCTCAGGACTGCACTGGGCATGACAGACAGAGGAAAGTTGATACTCTGCTTTACTAACAGGGCCCTGGATTTCCTGATGGTCCTTAAGTTATCACTTGGGTCAGTGCTGTTTCCACAGTCCAGAGATACATGCAGCAATGCAATGAGAATGTAATTACCACCATCTTCTCTCTGCTTCCTCACACTCGCTGTAAGTCTGCTACTAGACCTACTTCCCATCGAACCTCACCCCTCTTGCTTATATGCAACTTCTTCCCTTACATGCTGTCACCCAGCCACTGTCATCACATCACTGACCCTGATGAGCTGCTGCATTGCCTAATCACTCACTTGAGTAACGTCACCACCTTACACCCAGCTGAACCAGTGCTAATTGCAATGCCAGCTACCCTTTGTTTATTCAGGTGGGATGGGGGCATTGTTGGCTGGGCCAACATTTATTGCCCATCCCTCATTAGAATCATAGAATCCCTACAGTGTGGAAAGAGACCATTCAGTCCACGGAATCCATATCAAAGAGCATCCCGCCAAACCCAACTCCTACCCTATCCCAGTAACCCTTCAATTACCATGGCTAGCCTGACTAGCCTGCAGAAGCCTGGACACAATGGGCAGTTTAACATGGCCAATCCCTAACCTGGTCTGTGGGAAGAAACTGCAGCACCTGTCGGAAAATCACACAGACGTAGGGAGAATGTGCAAGCTCCGCACACAGACAGTCACCCAAGGCTGGATTCAAATCCAGTTTTCTTGTGCTGTGAGGCAGCAACTGAGACACTGTGCCACCTTAATTGTCCTTCAGAAAGTGATGGTGAGCTGCTTTCTTGAACTGCTGAAATCAATGTGCTGTAGGTTGACTCACAATGTCTTTAGGGTGGGAGTTTCATCATTTTGACCTAACCACAGTGAAGGAAAGATGATATATTTCCAAACCAGGTTAATGTGTGGCTTGGAGGGGAACCTGCAGGTTCTGGTATTCCCGTTTATCTGCTGCCTTTGTCCTTCTACATTGAAATTGTCATAGAATTGGAAATTGCCATTGAAGGAGATTTGAAGGCAAATCAATCCCTTCCCTTTGTCTCATTCCAGGAGAACACAGCCCAAAATAAGGTTAGCAGAAAGCAAGAGTTGCAGGTATCTGCTCTGACTTACATGTTGAGAATTGTTGCCATCAAGTTTTTATCCAGCGGGTGGAAGAATGGAAAACAGTATATAAATGAAGTGAAATTAGGCAATAAAGACATGCTAACTCAAGAAAATGGATGGGATTAGGCCTGTTATTGCTCACTAGCAAGATTCTCAGCTTGCTGTTCAAAGCTTGGTTGGAGAATCGGGCATTTTGCTCTTGACATTGCAAATCTCATTATTGTTGTTCTCACCCTTTACTCCCAAATCGCCAATTGTTCAGGGAATGGAAAGATTCCATCCTGTTGTTTTTAAAATTATTGAGAGATAGATCAGTCAAGAAGCAATAGACATGCCAAAAGTGAAATGCAAGAGAAATGTCAATAATTTTGAATTAATTGGCCAGTCTAAGTATGTGTATTGAAACAAAGCAGCTTTGGTATTTGATTTCTATTGTTAGTGAAAAAATACAATAGTTTGTCTGGCCTGTCCATTTTTGCAAATATTTCTTACAGGATAGATATTTTTCGATGACAGTGTTTGTAGCAGGTTGTAAACAGTACAGATAAGCTTTATTGCTGTAATGTAAACAGAATTAAATAAGTAGACTGAAACTAAGACAGCAGGAGTGTAATTCAAAAGGCAAATCATTTAGTAGCTGGAAGGGTTTAAGGGATTGTTTCACATCTACTGAAAAGTATTTTATTTTGAATAATGCAAGAGATGCATTGTTTAATAGTGTATCCTGAATTCTAAAGTGTTGATTCATAGCACTGGACCAGAATTTGTCCATATCACTGCAGAAAACAGTGCCTTTTTGCAAAAACAAATTGCTAACCTCTTTCTCATTCCCACTTTTATTTAATTTTCTCCCTTATCTCTTTCATATCAACTTGTCTTAGTTGGTAGCACCCTTGCAGCTGAGGCTGTATGTTTAAGCAATACTGCAGGCCTCAGCACAGAGGGTAGAATTAGGGCCATATTCTGGAACTTTCTCCTGAACAAAGGCAGCTGTCCACCCTCCTCTCAAGGGCATTTTAGGGATGGGCAATAAATGCCCCTGACCTTGCCTGCAGCACCCATATCCCATGAAAGATTGAAACCACTTGACCTAGTCCCACAGAGGCAGACTTGCATGTGGTATGGAATGATGCCAAGTTGGTGGGCAGAGGAAGTCCTGTCTCTGGTGGTGACCTGGCCAGAAGTGAAAGCCACAAAAGTCACCCATCTGGCCGCAGTGAATGATCAATACAGACATTTGTTGCCAGATTGGGGAAATCAGTACTCAGGCCACATCTCAGAAGGTACTCAGACTTGTTATTATAGCTTGGTAATGGTCCTATTCTTGGGATATTTTTAAACAGGAAAATATTCCACCCAGGCTATGTTGAGACTTCTGTGCAGCAATGAGGAAACATTCTATTGTCATTGGTGCCGTCTTTGAGGTGAAGGATTAAGTCACTTATACTTTGGCTGAGTGTTGCTTTCCTGTGCAGCACCTTATATAATAAAAATGCCTTGCGAAAGCAATTCATACTGATTTCATAATGAATTCTCTCTATTTGTGTTGGGCAGGAAACCTGCTCCATGACCATTGCCATGTAAACACAAGTTGGACATCAAGAAGCCTACAGAACAGACAAGGCTAATCCTCCTTATTTCACTGAGCTTTTCACAACAGTGTCTGTACTTCAAAAATAAGCTGCAATTATTGGTCATAAAATGTTCTGTAATGTTTGGCTGTCATGATGAAGTGTATTGCATTTGTTTTCTTTCCCATTAGGATTACTCCGGCAAAGCAAATCGTCTCAAGATTATGGACAAAAAATTAAGCCAATCACATCATGTTGTTACAACTCAGTGGCTATCTGAGTAGTATTTTGCACTAACAGCATGTTCCCATTAGTCCAAAAATGATGCTCTGTCCCCACACAATTAAGCAATGTGGCATTTGGATTTTAGTGGTGGTAAAATGCCAGGCACCTAGGTATGTCTCAAAAATTGACTGATTAAATCAACATCATATTCCTTTGGTTGTTCATAACACACAAAGTAGACTCGGCCATGAACCAAAACTAAATGTCTAATGTTAGAGGTGATTCTATGATTGGGTAGCACTTGCTGAAGAATCCTGAGTCTGCTAATAGCTACACTAAACCAATACGAGATCATCAGTCTAGCTTGTAACATAGCTTACTATAGATGGGTGGAAGTGATGTATATTCATTCACAGGGACCTGTTGTCTGCAAACAAAAGGTTCGTATTGTATTTTGTTTTAATTTCCTAGCAGGTCAGCAAGCCTATAGCTCCCTGTTGCCCTGGCAAATCAGAGTCATCCTTGTATCCAATCAGCACCATCTTCTCCTGCAATATAAATTGTTGTGATCGTTTGAAGTTTTGTATTCTTGCATGTGTCCTGATGAGTACAAAATGAAAATACTCAGCAATATGTCTCTCTTTTCAGCAATATTTTTCAGTCTTTTGGAATACAAACTAATTTTATTTGTTTCTCATTTAACGTTCTTCTATCAGTTATTGTATTTTTCTTATCATGGATACTGAGCATATTTCTCACGATTTCGTAGACTTTGCTCTAACCCTCTTTTCGAATATAGGTACCACATTCATTATTCATAGTCTTCTGTAGTATTTCCTGTGGAACATTTTTTTAATAGAACATGTTTATGCCATGCAGTTTCCATTAGTGTGCACAGGTGCAGAACATCCAGACACAGGAATTTAGGCCCAGATTCAAGTTCCACCCTCTCCAGAGTGTTTATTAACATCTCTGAACTGGTTGACTAGAAAATATCTATCTTTAGGTTTCACAATGTTGTCAACTGTTTCTCCATTTCTATCTGTTGATATTATTAAACACCTCTGGAGCAGGTGCAACTTGAATCCTGGCCTAATTTTATCTTGCTCATTCTTTAAAAAATCCAGCTCTTCTTTAAACTTTTTTTAAAAGTTCACTTGTGGGACATGGACCAGTATTGCCCATCCCTAGTTGCCCTAAAGAAGGTGGTGGTAAGTTGGCTTCTTGAACTGCTGCAGCCTATGAGCTGTAGGTAGACCGCAATGACATTAGAGAGGGAATTCCAAGATTTTGATCCAATGACATTGACAGAGCAGTAATATATTTCCAAGTCAGGATGGTGACTGATTTGAAAGGGAACTTGCAGCTGATGGTGTTCCCATGTGTCTGCTGCCCTTATTCTGCTAGATGGAAACAGTCATGGTTTTGGAAAGTGATGTCGAAGGAGTGTTGGCAAATTTCTGCAGCGCATTTTGTAGATAGGATACACTGCTGCTACTGAACATCAGTAGTAGAGGGAGTTGATGTTTATGGGTGTAATGCCAATCAGGTGGGCTGCTTTGTCTTGGATAGTATCAAGCTTTTTGAGAGTTGTTGGAGCTGCTCTCAGCCATGCAAGAAAGGTATTCCCATTGCACTTCAGGCATGAAAAGGTGGTAAAAGTTGAATATTCTTAGACTGGGAGGTAGGTTGCAATAGAGTCTCTCCAGTATCAGTTTTGGGCCTATTACTCTTTGCAACTTGCATTAAACAATCTAGTTCTGAATGTAGCATTTTGGTGTTTGCAGATGATAAGAAACATGTCAGTGCAGTGGATAGACATGAGGAAAGGAATGCAGATTTCAAGGTGACATAATCGGGAGGGAAAAATAGGAAAAAAATTGCAGGTTGAATTCAAACCAGAGAAGTGTGAAATCCTGCAATTTGGGAAGACTAATGTAAAAATGCAGTATTATTCAAGACATGCTTTATGAAAAAGGATCTGATACCTTGAGTATTCAAATACAATGTGGAAACAACCCTATGGAAGCTTTCCAGGAATCATTAGGGAATAATGTCATCAGTTATGAAGAGATGTTAGAAGTTTGGGTCAGCTCTCTGTGGAATCGAGTAGCTAAAGAGGTGTGACCTAATAGAGGTTTTCAAGATCATGAGAAGTTTTGATGAAGTAGAGACAGTAAACCTCTGCAAGGCAGGAGACAAAATTAAAGATCACAGATTCAAAATCTTTGGCCAAATACCCAGCTGGTTGTGGTATTTATCATGGAAAAGATGGAAATTGATACTGTAAATAATTCTAGAAGGAAGGCCAACAGGTAGAAGCTGACAGATTATTGGACAAAAATTGAGGCCTGTGGAGCTAAGCGCTTTCGAAAAGCCATCACATGTATTATTAATTGAATGGACTGTTTCTGTGGTATAAGTTCCTGTCAGTTTTATTGTACATTTTTGGCCAAGTCTGAGTTGCACTGAGTTTTTTTTGGATTGTTTTTCAACATGTGGCTCGCAAGTTCTCTTGCTCTGTCTTACCAAACGTGCCTCATTGATTACCCACCACTCCTCTCTGCCGTGGCTCATGTCCAATTTCTGGGAACAAATCGCCACACAGCAGATATCCCAGCATTCTTTGACAACTCTTGAGCCTGCATCCAGACAAGACCCGTCAGTTCAGAGATTCCCCACAAAGCGTCTGACATTCACCCTGGACAGGCAGATCGGGAGAAATAGATACCCTTTGCAGGGGCTCCTGCTGGGTAGGGTGGTGTACAGGCAGAACTTTGTCTTCCCCCAAGGACCAGAAGTTAATGCCGTGACACCAGACCATACCAGCTTCGTCCAAGATTGAAATCCTGCTCTGCACTCTCAGATGTCTGGACGACTGCATGGCAGAGTGAAGGAGGTCAATGATCTTTTCCACTCTGCCAGCATAGGTGCAATCATCTTCCCTCTAATAACTCACAGTCACTCTGTTTCTGCCACTGTACCCACCTTCCACCAATGTTCATGCTCTACCACTCTCACTATTGCTTGCAACATCTTTCACCATTGCTCTCACCCACCACCAGTAACCCTACACGTCCTCAATGCTGCCTACTCACTCAGTACACTTCCCCACCTAGACCAAAAATGACCATGGTGCTAACCACTTTCATTTCCCTTAACTCCTTCTTTTCTCTCATTCCAGCAGGAAATCAGCCCCAGTAGGACAGTCATGGTCAGGATGGATGGTGAGCTGCTAGATGTCTGGTGCCATATTAGATTAGATTAGATTAGATTAGATTCCCTACAGTGTGAAAACAGGCCCTTCGGCCCAACAAGTCCACACCGACCCTCTGAAGAGCAACCCACCCAAACACATTCCCCTACATTCACCCCTGACTAATGCACCTAACACTATGGGCAATTTTGCATGGCCAATTCACCTAACCTGCACAACCTTGGACTGTGGGAGGAAACCGGAGCATCCGGAGGAAACCCATGCAGACACGGGGAGAATGTACAAACTCCACACAGACAGTCACCCAAGGCTGGAATCGAACCTGGGTCCCTGGCGCTGTGAGGCAGCAGTGCTAACCACTGAGCCACCGTGCCACTCCATATGTGGAGAGAATCCAGACGATGAATCTCCTGGACTGGTTTTGGAGGCTGTCTTTGACTTAATGTGCCCCAAATAAAGGCTTTTTCCACTGACTTGACTGAGGCCTCCTGACAACCATGCCAAGCTTCCTGTCTACATTAAACAGTGCAGCAAGACAGCAGGAACAAAGTCAAGGCAAGGCAATGCAAAGTGGGGATGCTGTGAGTATCCAGGTAGGCTCAGACTGACTGTGTGCTATTCCATTAACACGCAGCCTGGTCCTGTCAATGAGCTGTGTGCATGTCCCTGAGCACACAGTGTCCTTGCTGCAGCATCACAATGACAGCTGCTGGTGCAGCGTGAGGTATAGCATTGAAGTGCAGAAGCATTGAGAAGTTGATTGGATTTGTGCCTTGAGAGCTTGTAGAGGCACATGTCAGATGCTAATATCCGTGGATACAGAGATACCTGTGGCTGGTCCCAATGGAGTGTGCCTGAGATGGTGGTGACATGCAAGTCTTTCAGAGCGGGTGGTGAGCTGAATCTGTCAGGTGCTTGCTCTTGGTTTCCTTGTCGAGATATCCTGATATCCAGCTTTTTTGCTTGAGTCTGGTCAGATGATACTCTAAATATTGAGGAGGCAAAAATGTGGCATTAACAACATGTTTAACCAGGAATAGTAACATCAGTTGCGTAACTGGCCACTGCATAGCAAGAATTTCACCATGCTGCTTGTGGCGAGCATAAAGGATGGAACAAAATGATCTCAGTGTCAAGATGGGCCTCACCCTATTTCCCCGATTCTATTACGCATCTCACCAGAGCTCACGTCATTCAGACCCCATTAAGGTTCTCTTTATAATTCTACTGATTAACCTTTTCAGATTTTTTACTGTTTTTCCACCTTTGTATTATAAGTTCTCTCACGGTTTCTTTACATCTATCCTTATTTCCTTATAATGTGCTCTTTTCTAAACTGTTACCTTTGTCTTTGTTTTATTTGTGTCAACCATCCTAATTTTGAACTTACAATGTCATGACCACTGAAAGTAGGGTGTTCTCCTATTCTAATTTGTCTGATTCATTCTGGTTCGTTACCCATGAATGATTATTTTCTTGTTAGGCTCTTGCATTCCTGTGTGAGAACAAAGTATACATTGTATCTACTGTAGAATCACAAAAGCATTTCTCCTTTCACTACCTCTTCTTGCATTATGATCCCAGCTGATGTTATTACTTGACAGATCAGATCCCAGATTAAAGTCTGGCTTAATAAGTCATTTTTAAAAAAATGTAGAGGTGGTCTTTCACTAAAATATGAGCACTCCTTGATCTACATCTTGTTTTAACAATAAAATAGATGTTTATTACACAAACAGAAAGAGAAAATGGAATAAACCAAGTTATTTACATAAAACACAATTTGAAAAATTTTAAAACACACATTAAAAATACAATAGTCCATCTATCCTAACAGTATCCTCTCACAGTACTCGATCTGTATTTATAAACTTGTCTTAATTGGTGTTTTCAATTCTTGAGAATCTGCTCGTCTCTTAATTGAGTCTTCACACAACTGAGATTAAATTTTCTCAGCTTCAAATAATCCTTTCAAGGTTCTAACCAATCACTTCAGATCAGGAACTTTTAAACAAAATTCCTTATGTTGATGTAACCGATTTCATAACTTTTATGAACCATTCCCTTTCTCTAGGAGAAACTGTTGCATACTTCCAACTTCTACCAGGATATGTCCAAACTGAAACCAAAAGCTTTTCAAGCTTTGGAAGTTTCCTCTAAGCAAAGGAAATCTCAATCCTTATTTATCTAACTAAAAACAAGATATTCTGCGCACAAAACCATAAGATCTGGGAGAAGAAGCAAGCCATTCATTCCATTGAGTCTGATCAACCATTCAATCAGATCATGGCTGATCTGATAATCCTCAACTCCACTTTCCTACCTTTTCCTTATTGATTAAAAATCTATCTATATTCTCAGTCTTGAATATACTTAATGGCACAGCCTCAATAGCCCTCTGCAGTAAAGAATTCCAGACATTCACCACCGTCTGAGATAAAAAAAATCATCTCTTTGTAAACATGTGATCCCTTATTCTGAGATTATGCCTTTTGGTTCTAAACTCTCCCTCAAGGGGGAACAATCTTTCTGCACCTATCCTGTCAAGTCCAACAAGAATTTTGGATGTAGGTTTGCTCGCTGAGCTTGAAGGTTCATTTCCAGACGTTTCATCACCCTACTAGGTAACATCTTCAGTGGGCGAAGCACTGCTGAAAATTCCTGCTTTCTATTTATATGTATGGGTTTCTTTGGGTTGGTGATGCCATTTCCTGTGGTGATGTTATTTCCTGTGGTGAGGTCACTTCTGGTTCCTTTTCTCAGGAGATGGTAGTTGGGGTCTAACTCGATGTGTTTGTTAATAGAGTTCCAGTTGGAATGCCATGCTTCTAGGAATTCTTGCGTGACTTCACCACAGGAAATGACTTCACCACAGGAAATAACATCACCACAGGAAATGACATTACCAACCCAAAGAAACCCAAACATATAAATAGAAAGCAGGAATCTTCAGCAGTGCTTCGCCTAAGGCCCACTGAAGATGTTAACTAGTAGGGTGATGAAACATATGGAAATGAACCTTCAAGTTCAGCGAGCAAACCTATATCCAAAACCTCAACCTGAGCTACAAACCTTCTCAAAACTCCACCAAGAATCTTGTATATTATAATAAGGTAGCCTCATATTCTTCTAAATTCCAATGAGTGGCAGCCAAACCTATTCAATCTCCCTTCATAAGACAGTCTCTCCATGCCTGCTAGCAGCACTGTGAACCTCTGCTGGACTGCATCCAATGCCATAATATATCATTCCCCAGTTAAGTGGGCCAAAGCATTTCACAGTATTCTAGCTGAGACCTGACTAATACCTTGTACAGTTTTAACAAAATCTCCCTACATTTATTTTTTATTCCCATTGAAATGAAAGCCAACATTCCATTTGGCTTCCCTATCATCCACTGAACCTGAATTCTAGCTTTTTATGACTCATGGACAAGGACTCTCAAATCTCTCTGTCCTGTAGCTATCTGTAGTCTTTCTCCATTTGAATAATATCCAGCTCCTCTATTCTTCCTGCCAAATACATAACCTTGCATTTCCCCATATCATATTCCGTCTGCCCACTCACTTATCCTATCTATATCTTTCTGCAGATTCTTTGTGTCATCCACACCATATGCTTTCCCAGCTATTTTGCCAACAAACTTGGCTTGTTTTTCAATATTTACGATATTTGCTACAACACTCTTCCAATACAAACACGCTTTCATGACCACTCCAGGAAGTCTCTTTCTCATTGTGGTTTCAAAATAAAAACCATGGCTCCAGAAGTATAATAAGTTAATCATTAAACTCCTTCATACAGACAGACCAAAACCCACATGACAGTAGTTTAAAATCCAAACTCTAACATCAGTATGATTAAAATATATATAAATGACACACCTTACATCATGTTGCCAATTAATTTGGACATAGTTGATGTCTCTCATACTTGAAAGGGGACATAAAGACCACCACAACAGCTCGCATTTGTATTGTGTCTTTAATGCAGCACAGCATCTCAAGGTGGTACTTCATTGGAAGCTTTACAAATAAATTTGCTGCAAATCAGGTCAAACAAAATAATTTTCACAAGCATCTTAAAGCAGGAGAGTGAGGCAGAGGGGTGGTGATGTTTAAGGAGGGAATTTCAGAGCTGAGTATTGAGGTAAGTGAAGGCAGAAAAATGGATGGTATGGCATTAATAGTCACGGATACACAAACAACATGAGTTGGAAGAGCGCAAAAATCTTCAAGTGTTTTATGACTGGAAGAAAATATAGGTGGTGAGGCAAGGCTAGGTAGGGATGCAAACTTCTCAATCAAATTGCTGTCAGACCAAGAGACAACAAAGATGAGCAAATGTAGATTTGACAGCTAAGTGACTTGCTGATTCAGTGTTGACGAAATGACATGAGAATTAATTTTAATTCTGAAATTTAATAGTCATCTGCAATTTCAAAGTACACAATCCATTTGCAATACTGGTCATGATTTGGAGATGCCGGTGTTGGACTGGGGTGTACAAAGTTAAAAATCATACAATACCAGGTTATAGTCCAACAGGTTTAATTGGAAGCACACTAGGTTTTGGAGCGATGCTCCTTCATCAGGTGATTGCAAATGATAGCGTCGCTCCAAAAGCTAGTGTGCTTCCAATTAAACCTGTTGGACTTTAACCTGGTATTGTGTGATTTTAACCATTTGCAATACAGTTGCATTGTGGTTTACTGGCATATGGATCTTCAGTTTGTACATTTGGAACTCCTCTTATTTTAATAGCATTTTAATAGCATTCTATTTGGGCAATCTTAGGGTTTATGTTTACTGAAATTTAAGTTGATAGCATCTAATTATTGCCTTCTTCTCCTTTTAATAAAAATCATTAGCAGAATTGGAATAATTTGAAATCATTATAAGAGGCCAGAATATTAACTTTAACTGCATGAGCTCTACTGAATTGGAAGATCTGGAAGCTAATTAAGATAATCACCACTATTACTGGTTAATTAAATGAAGACATATTTTAATTTATCCAGTCCAGCTGGATGCTTTGAACTCTTAGCTAATTTATACAAATATTTGAATTGATTTATTTCTGCAGGCTCTCCCTTTATTAGAAATATGTGAATAGTTTGATGTTCTTTCAATTTTCTGGTTGTTTACATTTGTGTTATGGATATTTAAGAGACAATTATTTTGTTGAATGCTTTGAGCTAAACTATAGTTTGTGTGCTTTGTAAAAGAAGAGTTATTTAAACATTGCCTCCTGGAAATGCAACAATTAAAAAAAAATTGCTAATGTGGGTCATGATCAAGAAATGTGGTGCCGGAAGTTTATTAATCAAGATAAAGTTTGGTGATTGCAAAATGCTTATGTAAATAATAATTTTATAACAAGCAGCAACCTTGAATGAAATCATATTCAATACAGTTTTATTATTTCCTATATTTTAGTTGAAACTATAAATATATTTTATTGAGAAGAATGTGATGCTGTGATTTTGGTACTTTTACTTTTAAGGGGTTAATCTAATTAATTGTTATACTGACAGTGTTAAACTATGTTAATCTGCTATGTGCTGAATACACCTCAAGCTAGATTTGTGATCTATGGTTTCTGAGCAAATTGACTTATGTGCAATGAACTATATTTGACAGAATCCCTACAGTGTAGAAACACGCCATTCAGCCCAACAAGTCCACATTAACCCTCTAAAGAGTATCCCACCTAGACCCATTCCCATCCCCCTACTCTATCCCAGTGACCCTGCATTTCCCATGGCTAATGCACCTAACCTACACATCCCTGAACACTACGTGTAATTTAGCATGGCCAATCCACCCAATCTGCACATTTGGACTGTGGGAGGAAACCAGAGTGCCTGGCAGAAACCCACAGGAGAATGTGCAACCTCCACATAGACAGTTGCCCAAGGCTAGAATCAAACCTGGGACCCTGATGCTGTCAGGTAGCAGTGCTAACCACTGAGCCACCATGCTGCAATGTAAGAGAAAAATTAAGTGTGCATGATGTGTTATTCAATGTTGCTCTTCATTGTAAAGGAACAAAGATCTTTTGTTAATATTGTGACAAACAATTAAAAGAATCACAGAGAAAAATTTGCTCCCTGCTCATTAAAGTCCGAAGCTCCAGATTACGCTGAAACAAAAGGGCATGGGTGCAGAGAAAAGCATAAAAAAGAACAATAGTAACTTTCACTTCCATTGTCCTTTTAATACAGTAAAACGTCCCAAGACATTTAACAGCAAGCCATGTAATTGGACACCTAGCCACGCAATAAGATGTTAGTGCTGGTGACCGACCTTTGGTCAACAAAGTAGATTTAAGGATCATGATGGATGGAATCTTCTGGGTCTGAGTGGATAAAGAGTGGAGCTGGAAAAAACACAGTATGCTTCAAGCAGCATCAGAGGAGGAGGGGAGTTGACATTTCAGGTCAGAACTTTTCATCAGGACTGGGGCTACCCAGAGCACTTGGAAATGGGAAGGGGAATTTAATTTGGCAGGAGGTCAAAATTCAGTTGTCTGATGGCAGGCAAAAGGTTTGGAATTAAGTTTTCAGAATCTTGAGCCTTATTGGTCAGGAATCTGTTTTGCATTCAGTAACATGCTTGTTAATAGCCCAGCCTGATAAAATGATGTTCATAGCTATAATCTTATCGGGCAAAAGTGTGCGTTCACAGAAACAATTATATATTTGAGGAATCTAGCTGGCTAAGTGGTCTTCTTCCTGGAATCTCTGGTGAGTAAACATCACTTAAATGACCTTCATTACCAAGTTATCTCTTTGCTGAAACTGTTACAGGGGAAGGGGTGCAGATTGCTTGGTTCATCCAGCACATCAGAAATCTCATTCAAAATCAGTCTTGCAAGGTGTCGTTGTGCAGGTTCTGGATGAAACTTATGTCATCCTGTGGTGAAAAGAAATTGACCTCTACTACTTACATGGATAATGACAGCAGATGAATGGGAGCCCCACCATGTGCAAGTTCCATTCCAACCACACACCATCCTGACTTGAAAACATATCATTATTCTTTCAATCTTGATGGATCAAAGTCCTAGAACTCTTTTCATAACATCACTATAAGTGTACCCACTCCCCTTGGATAGCAGTGGTTCAAAAAGGGGCTCACCTCCTCCTGCTGAAGGGCAATTAGAGACAGGCGATAAATGCTGATCTACCCAACGATACCCATAATCCTGTGTACTTTTTTTAAAAAGTCACACGTAGCACAAACAATTGCCAATTGAGATTATTGAGGGCTAATCATGTCAGTCTTGAGACACAGTTTCGGGAGTACCTTGGATTAGTCACCTTGTGCTAACCATCTTCAGTTGCTATGATGATAACCTTTCCTCCATCATAAGGTCAGAAATGGAGATATTCCCTGATTATTGCAGCATTCAGTTCCATTCACAACTCCCCAGATAATGTAGCAGTCCATGACCACATTTAGCAAAGCTCAACAGTATTTCCTTGTAGGCTGATAAGAGGTAAGTAATATTCATGCCACATAAGTGCCAAGCAATGACCATCTAGAAGAAATAATGGGTCTCCTTGAAATTCAATAGCATTGCCACTGCTGAATCCCCTATCAGCATCCCTGGGGCTTATCATTGATCGGGCACTGAATTGGACCAGGCACATACATACTATGACTACAAGAGCACGTCAATGGCTGAGAATTTCTCACCTCCTAATGCCGCAGAGCTTGTCCACCATCTTCAAGGAGAATCAAGGTTTGATAGAATACTCTCTGTTTGCCTGAATGAGCAGATCCAACAATAGGGAAAAGGCACAGTGAGATCCAGGACAAAATAGTCCCCTTGACTGAATTCCCATACACCACCTTCAACATTCACTCTCTACACAACTGCACACCATATACTAGATGCACTGCAGCAAATCTCTAGCATTTCTTCAGCACCACCTTCCAAACCTTTGGAAACCACCACGGAGGAGAACAAAGGCAGCATGGTGTGCGTGAAAACTACCACATTCAAGCTTTTTTCTAAGTCATATATATTCCTTACTTGGAACTATAATTACTATCCCTCACAGTTACTGGATCAAAATACTAGAATCAACATCCATACCCTCCCAATCCCACCACCCCACTCCTTCCACACCCACCCCTATTAACAGCACCGTGAGTGTACCTACGTCAAATAATCCGTAAGTTTCAAAAAATGTTGCTCAACTTTATCTCCTCAATGCCAATTAGGGCTGGACAATATATGTTGGGCTTGGCAGCAATTCTCACAACCTATGAACAAGTAGTGTTCATAGGAACACTATTAAGGGCATTCAAAATGCATTTTAAAAGGGCATTCCATTGTCATCCTATTCCTCTTTGTCCGGAGGACCAGATTGAGTAAGGACAATGATTAGCCTTCCCCACAGGACATGAGACAAAAGAATGAGTTTTTCATGACAATCTGATAGATACACAATCGCCATTATTGTGACTAGTTTCTTATATTGATTTATGTAATGAGTTAGGATTAGGATTAAAGTTAGAGAGTTTAGAATTGAAATTTCCCAGCTGTCGTTTTTGAGGAAAGGTCTTCAACCTGAAATATTAACTCTGCTTCTCTCCATAGATGCTGTCTGACCTGTTGAGTTTTCCAGCTGTTTGTCCATATTACGTCTCTGTCAGCATAACTATGATGCTACCATACTCCTTTTCAGCAGGCTAAAGGTGTATAATAAATTCAGCATTGTGAAGAATGCAGTTAGGAACATGTCAATGAAGTGATCAACACTGGATTGGAGTAGAGAGGAAGGACATGGACAAATGGCTATAGCAATGAAGCCAGAGCTGGAACTGTGAGCGTGAGAATACATATAAGGAGCTATCTTTGGGTACATTCTTTTTTGCTTTCATTATACACTCGTGTAATGGAATTTATATTCCTGCATTATTTTCATTTGAACTTGCTCCAATTTTCAAATGTTTCTCTGCAAGCACAAATATGTTTATCTAATATAACCTAGAGATTAATGTTATTATGAATACAGCAAATAAAATAAAATGTAATATTTCTCTAACTTCTACTTTAATGGCTTACTAACAAACTAGACAAAATTATACAAAATGAATGTGTTCTGTGTATATTCATTAATAATTGCCATCAGTAATTTCTAAGCATATGGCTTCCTTCATCTTCATAAATGGTTATATCTTCATATGTGTTACCACTTTCAATTCATTTGGCTTGTAGTCATATTCATTTGTGTTACTTCTGACAGAATTCTTACCCTTTCTATGTGAAGTCAGCATTTCCCTAGACATATTTAGTGCAATCCCCATAATCATACATGAAACAACCCATGACACTTTTCGAAGAGGTTTTCCTGATGTCATGGTCAAAATTACTCTTTCAATCACCATGACTGAAAACAAATCATTCAAATCTGCTTTTGGGACGTTACTGTACAGAAATTCTACCGCATTTCTGTGTACAACATCAATGTCTAAACTTCATAGGTTTTGAATCACTTTTGGATATCCTATAAACACTTTCTTTTGAGTTGCATTAATTGAGTTATTGCTTGTTAGGTAATTAAGAAATATTAGGGAATTATTTCAGATGCAGCAGAATTGCCTAAATTTTCCTTTAGCGTTTATTTACTAAATTATATTAAACCAAAAAGCACATTTCAAAGTCATATGCTTCTGCTATTCAGTCAGTCGGTCAAAATGGAATAAGATAAATTTTTGCATTTTTAAAATACACGTGCATTTTAAATTAATATCATGGAGGTTGCTAAGCAGAAGGGATATACAACGATTTACTATGGATAAATATTTAATCATCAGTTGTGCTGGTGCAAGCAAACAAAAGCAAACTCAGTAACAGGATATCAACAACGGGATTACAAATCGAGAAGTGTATATAATTGATTGACAAAGTATAAGGGACACAGAAATGTACTGCAAAAAGCCTGTTTTTAACCATCTGTCCAGCACTCCAGAATTCAAATATAGAATACACACCTTTCATTGTATTGGCCAGTGATCTGGTGGCACTATGAATGCCAAATCATTTATCCCCTAAACACAATCGTAGGGGATGGCCACTATAATTGCTGTAGGTATACCAACTGGACAGTTTAACAAAAAAAGCTTGTACACTTTGGAAAAAGAGACTTTCAGCAGGATAAACCGAAGGTTTCAATACTCTGAAAGATGCTTCGCAAAGCAGACCCAGCCAAAGTATACGCTATGACAGAGGCTGCAAGTATGTGGAGATTAGAAATGAGGATGTTACCAGTAATAGAGAAGTCAAGCAGATTCATTTTACACAAACAGAAACAAACTTGTGGTGTAAGTTACAATGGAAAGCCCTTAAGGTGAATTTTATGAAGGAGTCAAATAAACTATTTCTGGACAGAGCAGACTGAGGGGGTACTATGAAGGGACAAGAAGCTGGCATTTAGAAAGTATGTTGAGTTTAATAATTGCTTCTGGTTATTACATAGAGTGTAAATGAGGTGTTGAAAATGTTGAAGCAATGGTGCATTTACATTGAATGGCTATCACATAAACACAAATATTGTACCTTTTTCATGTGCTAAGTTTCCGGAAGATCCCGTCTTCAAATGAGGTTTTGGGCAAACACCTTGATGAAGGTATAAGAATCCTACCACCTATTACGAATGCAACTTATAATTATTACAACCATAACAAAAACACAGTTAGAAGTCAAATATTTCCCACAGAATAAACTATCACTGACATTTTTACATGGCAAGTTAGGAAGTATTACTGATGTACGCCCTTCCTTGTGTAAATACTATATTTTATCTGAGCTATTGCTTGAAGATGTGAAATTACTGTCTGAACAGTCTGGAAAGTGCAGACAGTCAACCAGTAATTAGCTTATAAATCAACTTGGTGCAAAATGCTGTAGGTATAATTTTGTTGTTAAGCATATCTTTTGGAATATGTAAAATGTTACACCCATTGGTGTAGAGGTTCATTTTGGGGACAATCATTGATCTAGGTACAGCTTGCAAATTTCAATTCCTCAATTTTAATTGCCCCACTACCAACAGTCATGTGTTTGATTGGCAAAGATCCACAATTTTTTCCCTATAACTTTCCACCTGTAAACGTCTCATGAAGTGCTCCTAAACGTTTTCTTCTGGTCAAGGTTTTGATTATTTATTCTTGCTGATGGCTTGGTGCTGAAAATATTTCTTACTGATGTCACTTTCATTAAATTCCTTGGAGCAATTGTTGTTGTTCAATTGTTTCTGTGGCTCAAGCTTTTTTTATTTTTAATTTATTCACAGGATGTGGACATCACTGGCTGGGCCAGCATTTATTACACGTCCCTAATTGTCCAGAGGGCTGTTAACTATATTGTTGTGAGTCTGGAGTCACATGTAGGTCAGACCAGGTAAGGATGGCAATTTTCTTCCTTTAAGGACATTAGTGAACCAGACGTTTTTTTTCCCGACAATTGACAATGGTTTTGTCATCATCATTAGACTCTTAAGTACAGATTTTTATTGAATTCAAATCCCACTATTTGCTGTGGCAGGATTTCAACCCAGGTCCCAGGAATTACTAGGGCCATTGGAATAGAATTCTAGCAATAACAGCACTAGGCCATCACTTCCCCGCAACTCCCCAGCTCCTTTACTCCGTTATTTATCTGACCACGAATGTACAACTTTCCCTGAATTCGCACAATCAGGCTTAAAAAGTAACCTTTCATCTACTTAAAGGTGAGAACCTGGAGCCAAAGGCCAACCACCTACAATGGCTAGACACTTAGTGTGTGTTTCAGAATAATGCCAACAGTGTGGGTTTGATTCCCATTTTGGTTGAGGTTGACTTCAGGACTTGCCTCTTCATATTGTCCCCAGGAGTGGAAGGAAATGGGACACCACCACTCACAAAGACTGCCAAAGAAAAGCAACCCGAGGTAAAGCATCAACAGACAATAAGCCAGGGACCTGCCTCCAGACCTAACACCCGTGAATGAACGTGGTATTGTTGTTCTAATGGAGCTGGAAATGCATTTTTTGTGAACAAAATAAGCATTTTTAATTAGAGATTATAATCCACCATGAATAACCAGAATTTAAACAACTGAAAATTACTTTCTAAAAAAACTCCAGATATATGCACAGTGGTTAGCTTCAATGTAAAGTTTTAAAAGTTTGTCTTGCATCTTCGAGAAAAAGTTTAATTTAAAGAGCCTTTTGGAAGACCTGCAGTAGAGCTCCATTTGTGGAAATTGTGGTTAACTCAACCAATGGAGCAGGTAGTTTTGGGGAAGGATCAGATTCCAACAGGATCATTCTTAAGCTGCCTCAAATGTTCATCGTCTCCTGATTTGCACCGAAAATATCTTATGCTTGAAATTCCTTGACTTTTTGTGCTGTTTTGGTCAATTATTACCAAATTTGAATACCACTGAACATTAACAATTAGAAACTAAATGCTACTTTAAATGTACTCAGATCCTACAGCAGGACCTCCAAATAAGGAAAGGCTCAGGGAGCAGCATTCTCAGGAATTCCTCTCCATTTATGTGATTACTGCAGCATCAAAAAATCCAGTTCCCAGTCGGCCTTTGTAATCCATGTTAGATATCCTTCCTGTGAGAGAATAATGTCCATTTGTCCTGATTAGTCAGGCCACCCAGAGGCAAGATGCTAATGATGAGGTTTGGTGAAAAAGCCTCAGTAAAGCTCATCCCTTCGCCATTTATGTGCCAACGCACAAGCAGTCTCACAATTTCGACAGGGATGAAGACTGAAAAATTCTGTCCATTCATGGTAGGGCCCTGGGTAGTGTTGTAGAACAGAGAGACCTAAGGGTTCAGGTACATCATTCTTTGAAATTTGTGTCACATGTAAACAGGATGGTTAAGAAGGCATTTAGCACGCTTGCCAATATTGTTCAGAACTTTGAATATAGGAGTTGGGATGCCACATTGAGGTTACACAGGATATTGGTGAAGCCTCTTCTGGAGTACTGTATCCAGATCTGTTTGCCCTGTTAAAGGAATGATATTATTAAGCTAGTGAGGGTTCAGATAAGATTTATCAGGATGTTGCCAGAAATAAGGGGTTTGAGATGTAAAATAGGCTGGAAAGACTGGGACTTGTTTCACTGGTGCATTGGGCGGCACAGTGGTTAGCACTGCTGCCTCACAGTGCCAGGGACCTAGGTTCGATTCCCTCTCCGGTGACTGACTGTGTGGAGTTTGCACATTCTCCCTGTGTCTGTGTGGGTTTCCTCCGGGTGCTCTGTTTCCTCGCACATTCCAAAAGATGTGCAGGTTAGGTGAATTGGCCATGTTAAATTGCTCATAGTGTTAGGTGCATTAGTGGGTCACTCTTTGGAGGATCAGGGTGGACTTGTTGGGCTGAAGGGCCTGTTTCCACACTGTAGGGAATCTAATCATAGGAGATTGATGGGTGACTTTATAGAGGTTTATAAAAACATGATGGACATGGATAAGGTGAATGACAAGGGTCTTTTCCCTAACACAAAGGTGATCAAAAGTAGGGGGCACATTTTTAAGGTGCGAGGATGAAGATTTAAAAAGGACATGGGGGAAACCTTTTCACACAAGGAGTGGTTTGTGTGTGGAATGAACAGCCAGAGAAAGTGGTGGATGCAGGTAAAGTTACAATGTTTAAAAGACATTTAAATATGTTCACGAATAGGAAAGGTTTGAAAGGATATGGGCCAAGCGCAGGCAGGTGGGACTAGTTTGGTTGGTGTCAAATGGATGATAATAAGGATTGCAGATGCTGGAAATCTGTTGATAAAATGTTGAGCTGGGAAGGCTCAGCAGGTCAGAAAGCATCGGAGGAGCAAGTAAGTCGACGTTTCGAGTCCTGATGAAGGTTCCCAACCCAAAATGTTGACTTTCTTGCTCCTCTGATGCTGTATGACTTGCTGTCCCTTTCCAGCCCCATATCTGGTCAGCATTGATTGGTTGGGCCAAAGGGTCTGTTTCCATGGTTTAGGACTCTATGGCTCGCAATGACTCTCTAACAACTATCCATGCTTCTTGTAGATTGACTGATTTTCCTCTCAGCATTTGGACATGTGCAAAAGGCGTACACCTTGGCATTTCAGCTTGTAATGCGTGTTTTCTCAGTCACTTCCTGTGAAGAGCTAAACAGCACACAGTATGTGGAAGATCAATTAGAGTCATAGAGTCATAGAGATGTACAGTAAGGAAACAGACCCTTCAATCCAACCTGTCCATGCCGACCGGATATCTCAACCCAATCTAGTCCCACCTGCCAGTGCCCGGCCCATATCCCTCCAAACCCTTCCTATTCATATACCCATCCAAATGACTTTTAAATGTTGCTGTTGTACCAGCCTCCACCACATCCTCTGGCAGCTCATTCCATACACGTACCACCCTCTGTGTGAAAACGTTGCCCCTTAGGGCCCTTTTATATCTTTCCCCTCTCACCCTAAACCTATGCCCTCTAGTTCTGGACTCCCCCACCCCAGGGAAAAGACTTTGTCTATTTACCCTATCCATGCCCATCATAATTTTGTAAACCTCTATAAAGTCACCCCTCAGCCTTCAGGGAAAACAGCCCCAGCCTGTTCAGCCTCTCCCTATAGCTCAAATCCTCCAACCCTCGCAACATCCTTGTAAATCTTTTCTGAACCCTTTTAAGTTTCACAACATCTTTCCGATAGGAAGGAGACCAGAGTTGCACACAATATTCCAACAGTGGCCTAACCAATGTCCTGTACAGCTGCAATATGACCTCCCAGCTCCTGTACTCAATACACTGACCAATAAAGGAAAGCATGCCAAACGCCTTCTTCACTATCCTATCTACCTGGGACTCCACTTTCAAAGAGCTATGAACCTGCACTCCAAGGTCTCTTTGTTCAGCAAAACTCCCTCGGACCTTACCATTAAGTGTATAAGTCCTGCTAAGATTTGCTTTCCCAAAATGCAGCACCTCGCATTTATCTAAATTAAATTCCATCTGCCAGTTCTTGGCCCATTGGCCCATTTGATCAAGATCCTGTTGTAATCTGAGGTAACCCTCTTCGCTGTCCACTACACCTCCAATTTTGGTGTCATCTGCAAACTTGACACCAATATTATTAGCAATGTGATCATAAGGCCCCAAGAAAGGTTAGGCAATATCAATATGATTAATGAAAGGGAACCATGCTTGTTAAAGGGCAAAGCAGTGGTGTAGTGGTAATGTCACTGTGTTTATCTTCCAGAAACCTGGGCTGATACTTTGGGAAAACAGACTCATACTCCCACTATGGCAGATAGTGAGATTAAAAATCAACAAAAATCTGAAATGAAAAGCTAGTGGTTACCATGTAACCATTATTGAGTGGGTAAAAACCCATTTGATTCACTTTGGGGAAGATGCGATTAGACATGAGTTAGGAAGCATGGATTGGGAGCAATTGTTCCATGGTAAAGGCACTATAGACATGTGGAGACTGTTTAAGAAACAGTTGTTGCAAGTGATGAATAAATATGTCCCTCTGAGACAGGCAAGAAGGGGTAAGATAAAGGAACCTTGGATGATGAGAGCGGTGGAGTTTCTCGTCAAAAGGAAAAAGGTAGCTTACATAAGGTGGAGGAAGCTAGGGTCAAGCTCAGCTGTATAGGATTACAGGCAGGTGAGGAAGGAGCTCAAAAATGGTCTGAGGAGAGCCAGGAAAGGGCACGAGAAAGGCTTGGTAGAACAGATTAGGGAGAACACAAGGCATTTTACACTTATGTGAGGAATAAGAGAATGGTCAAAGAAAGAGTAGGGCCGATCAGGGATAGCATAGGGAATTTGTGTGTGGAGTCTGAGGAGGTAGGAGAAGCCCTAAATGAGTTTTTTGTTTCTGTCTTTACGAAAGAAGTGAACTTTGTAGTGAATGAAACCTTTGAAGAGCAGGTGTACATGCTGGAATGGATAGAGATAGAGGAAGCTGATGTGCTGAAAATTTTGTCAAACATTAAGATTGACAAGTCGCCAGGCCTGGACCAGATTTGTCCTCAGCTGCTTTGGGAAACGAGAAATGCAATTGCTTCGCCACTTGCCAAGATCTTTGCATCCTCACTCTCCACTGGAGTCGTACCTGAGGACTGGAGAGAGGCAAATGTAATTCCTCTCTTCAAGAAAGGAAATAGGGAAATCCCCAGCAATTGCAGACCAGTAAGTCTCACGTCTGTCGTCTGCAAGGTGTTAGAAAGGATTCTGAGGGATAGGATTTATGACCATCTGGAAGAGCATGGCTTGATTAAATGCAGTCAATACGGCTTTGTGAGGGGCAGGTCATGCCTCACGAACCTTATCGGGTTTTTTGAGGATGTGACTAGAAAAGTTGATGAGGGTTGAGCTGTGGATGTGGTGTATATGGACTTCAGCAAGGCATTTGATAAGGTTCCCCATGGTAGACTCATTTAGAAGGTCAGGAGGAATGGGATACAGGGGAACTTAGCTGTCTGGATACAGAATTGGCTGGCCAACAGAGGACAGCGAGTGGTAGTAGAAGGAAAATATTCTGCCTGGAAATCTGTGGTGAGTGGTGTTCCACAGGGCTCTGTCCTTGGGCCTCTACTGTTTGTAATTTTTATTAATGACTTGGATGAGGGGATTGAAGGACGGGTCAGCAAGTTTGCAGACGCCACAAAGGTTGGAGGTGTCATTGACAGTATAGAGGGCTGTTGTAGGCTGCAGCAGGACATTGACAGGATGCAGAGATGGGCTGAGACGTGGCAGATGGAGTTCAACCTGGATAAATGTGAGGTGATGCAGTTTGGAAGGTCGAATTTGAAAGCTGAGTACAGGATTAAGGATAGGATTCTTGGCAGTGTGGAGGAACAGAGGGATCTTGGTGTGCAGGTACATAGATCCCTTAAAATGGCCACCCAAGTGGACAGGGTTGTTAAGAAAGCATATGGTATTTTGGCTTTCATTAACAGGGAGATTGTGTTTAAGAGTCGTGAGATCTTGTTGCAGCTCTATAAAACTTTGGTTAGACCGCACTTGGAATACTGAGTCCAGTTCTGGTGGCCCTATTGTAGGAAAGATGTGGATGCTTTGGAGAAGGTTCAGAGGAGGTTTACCAGGATGCTGCCTGGACTGGAGGGCTTATCTTATGAAGAGAGGTTGATTGAGCTTGGACCTTTTTCATTGGAGAAAAGGAGGAGGAGAGGGCACCTCACTGAGGTATACAAGATAATGAGAGGCATAGATAGAGTTGATAGCCAGAGACTATTTCCCAGGGCAGAAATGACTAACACGAGGGGTCATAGTTTTAAGCTGGTTGGAGGAAAGTATAGAGGGGATGTCAGAGGTGGGTTCTTTACACAAAGAGTTGGAGAGCATGGAATGCGTTGCCAGCAGCAGTTGTGGAAGCAAGGTCATTGGGGACATTTAAGAGACTACTTGACATGTATATGGTCACAGAAATTTGAGGGTGCATATATGAGGATCAGTGGTCGGCACAACATCATGGGCTGAAGGGCCTGTTCTGTGCTGTACTGTTCTATGTTCTATGTTCTAAAATCTGTTATCCTTGTGTGGTATGACCTGCATGTAACTTTAGATCCACAGCAATAGGGTGGACTCCTAGCAATTAGGGATGGGTAATGAATGCTGGCCTAACCAACCATTCCTACATCCAATGTATGAATGAATAAAAATAAATTTGTTTGAGTACTTGGAGGTTAAAAGAAGGTTGGGTGTAGTGTAATTATTACACAAAATTAGGACTCAGGGACTTAGGGTAATAATTATGACAGATTGATGATTGGTTACCAGACAGAAAACAGAGAATATGAATAAATTAAGCACTTTCAGGCTGGTAAGCTATAATTACATTGTGGGCCATATCAGTGCTTGGGTCTTAACTATTTACAACCTACGCCAATGAATTAAGTAAAGGTACTGAATGGAATGTAACCAAGTTTGCTGATGATACCATTATATAATTCCTAATAAAGGTTAGGTGAGTGGACTGATAGAATATAATGTGGAGAAGAGTAAATTCACAAACCTAAGTGGGAAAAATAGAAAAACAGAATATTTTATAAATTAAAAATATCTGGGTATCTTTGCATACTGACCACAGAATATTATTATGCAGGAATAACAATCAATTGGGAAAGCAAATTATATATTGGTTTCTATGACAAAGGAATTGCAATATGTTTAAGGAAGTAGGAGTTCAAGTATGTGGGGCCTAGGTGAGACCATATTGTATCTTGCAGAGTTTAGTCTCCTTACCTAAGGAAGAATATATCTCTCTCAGAAAGTGTTATATTTGTAAATAGTTTCATTATTGGTAAAGAGCTAGGGTCTAATTATTATGGAAATAAAGACCCTGGCGTTTATTCACTTTTACCCTGTAGTATTATATTGAGTAATATGGTCTGACGTTTTGCTCTGTATCAGCAGTGCAGAATCAGAACAATTCACAGTTCAGCATGACCATCCCAGGAGAAACTGTCTGGAAGGTCACATTTTCATTCCAGGGTAGTACTGGATAAAAATGTGAGTCTTGGCAGTTGACTCCAGAAACAGTGTGGAGGCTGCTGGGAGCATAGGCAGGCTGCCAGAGGGCCTGCCTCTATGCTCCAATATTTTGTTACAGATGTGAGAGAAGGAATAAAACAAAAAAAAAGGCCTTCATCCTTAAACCTTCATGCCACTTCATCCCCACCGTACACTCCCCATGTCCCATCGTGCCAACCCATGTCACTTTATGTTATCCCCACCCATGCATGGACCCCTCTGCCCTCCATGCCAACTTACACATTTGCAGAACCCTCTCCAGGGCTCCTCATAACCCTGTACTTACACCATCACCTTTAGTTTTCCATGCCAACTTAATGCCAACTCAGAAAACCACTGGCCACCACACATTACTCTTTTCTCTTAGATGTACCACATCAAATCATCCAGTACCAATCAGGGGCAGAACTTAGGATAAATGCTGAAATTTAATAAAATTTTAAAGTCCATATTGATGAATTTACTATTTTAAAATAGAAATCCTTCAATTGATTTAAAACCTGTTAACTAAATTTAGCTTCCTTTACTCCCTCACAAATTCAACCTATGTTATTCATAGTCCAACTTAAAAGAATTCATAACCATCTTAAAATGTTTGTCAAACTGTGAATTGAAAACCGCACCATTGTGAGAGTGAAAGGTTACTCAATCAGTCAGGAGGGAAAAAGTGAGGACTGCAGATTCTGGAGATCAGAGCTGAAAAATGTGTTGCTGGAAAAGCGCAGCAGGTCAGGCAGCATCCAAGGAGCAGAGGAATCGACATTTCAGGCATAAGCCGAAGAAGGGCTTTTCCAGCAACACATTTTTCTACTCAATCAGTCATACAGCATTAATCCTGTCCCAATAGAGCTCAGTCTTATGTCAACAGACAGAGTTAAATTGCAAGTAAAACTGATCTTTTACTTCTAGACTGTAGAGAATTCTTCTAAAATATGTAGCGAGCACAAAATCCAAATGCAGAAACATTGACAGATTGATTGATTGCTCTTTTAAAAGCCCCATTGATAGCTCCAAAGAGTTTATGCAATTTCTTTTGTATTCACTCATGTTTGCTTTCATCAATCCCAAAGGCACCTGACCGGACCAAAAAATATTCTGGGACCCTATTCAAATATGTACTTTACCTCTCCAAATGAGTATCATATCATTCCAAAAAACTCTAGTAACATTAGACTTTGTCCTACACAGGTCCAAGTGCACAGGTCATGTTTCAGACAGCCCCCTGATGAAAATCAGATCAGATTGAAGCAGTCATACTTTAACATGTGCTGGGGCCTCCATGAATTACTGATGTCCAGATGATAAGCCACACTGAGTTCCCCCCTGACCTGTGTTTGATGCAGGTCTTCTGGTTCATTTTTGTTAAGAAAAAAGAGCCTATCTTTGTGACATTTCAGGCCAATATATTGGGTTAGTAGTAACATGGAAAATAGCAACATGCATTGGTAGACAGGTTGTTCTTTTGCAAGTTCCATTTGGTAGCACTGTGGATAACCCTTTCCATCACTTGACTGATGATGGACTGTAGACAGGTAGTAATTGGTTGTGTTGGATTTGTGCTGCTTTTTGTGCACAGGTCATTTGTGCTCATACCTTATCCACATTGTCAGCTGTTGTAGCAGAACTGACACAGCTTGACTGGGGACGCAGCTAGTTCTGGACCACGTTTTCACTATTGTTGCCAGAATATGATCAGGGCTCATAGCCTTTGCGGTAACCAATGCCTTGAGCTATTTCTTCATATCACATGGAATTAAGTGAATTGATAAAACCTATATACTAAAAACAAGGTTGTATGTTTTTTTGCCAAATTGCATTATGCTAATTTACTTTCTTGGCCCCATGACATTTTGATCAATAAGGTGTGTAAGCTTGGAGTAAATTTTTATATGAGACTTTTGGTACCAAAGGGACCTTTTAAAATTAATTAGTAACTTTGAAAGTCATTTCTGAAAATAAACGATTCAGATCTTGCATTTGAGAAGCCTATGTAGTTCTTACCACTGTAAGGAACACATCTGATTTGGATCATGTATTCCTCTCCACTTGAAAAAAAGTTACACTCCACCCCATATGGCAATACACAATGGGATATTGGCAAATACTTATCCCACTGCTTGTTTTGAGATGTTGCAGCAGAGGGGAGTATTTCTGCCATAAAACATCTATTTCTGTTTTGTAGTTTAACATTCAGACTTTTAATTTTGTCTGAAGCTGGTTTATCTGAGGATATATCAGACACTGACTAACTCTAATATGCATATTACAGAGATAGTAATATCAGTAGAACAATCAAACAATTGCTACATTCTTTTTGAAAAGTGAAACACTTAAGTTGATGGTAGTATAGAATGAAATTTAAATCACTCCAACTGCTGAAAATTGTGTGGGTGGATGGTTAAAATGGTTCACAGGACATATCTGCATTGATCATATTGTGTCTTACCTTCCAGGCTAAATTCAGTAGAAAAGGAAGCAGAGGCATCAGGTATCAGAGATAACCTTTCCTTCTGAGCATCATCAAGAAGCTGAGGAGCAGGACAAGGAACCTTTGTCTCTTTGGCAATGCATTATGCTTCCTTCAGTGTTAGTGGCCTTCCTGGACCCTCTTCCCTTACCTGAGTTCCATGGGTTTTATTTTGGATATGGTACCTTTGCCGTCCAAGATCCTGCAGTGCCCTACACCTCCCCAACATGCCAGCCAACTCTCACCTCCCATTGAGTTTGGGTGGAAGGTTTGCTGCCCAACTTGACTCTCATCTGCCTGTAAGCCATCCATTCCAGGTTTGAGGTCTCATCTCAGATTTCAAATTCTGCACTGGAATTACATGTCGGGTGAGCATTTGAAGGACCATGATTTGGTTTGTGTAATAGCTTATCATTCTTGTTTTTAAACAAAGGTCTTCACCATGACACTCTGCTGCAAACCATGATATAAAAGGATAACTCGCTTCAGGAAATTAAAAGTAAGCAATGTTTTTGTAAAGAATTATGAAAGGCAATACAGAGTCAATTATTACATTCAATTAACAATTTATTTCTCATAAGAATCACATATGTCTTTTGAGGACCTTCAGCTAACAGATGCAAGAGATAAAAAATGTCGAAATGTGTTGCAGGGGTGGTGTGGAAACTTTGTATCAAGGTTCTATTGTATTTCAATGTGTTATAATTATAAGGAATGTAGCTGAGGGGAATCTTGGAAACCAGGTAAGTACCTAGGGCCAATAACTTCTCCCTGTTTTTAAATGAATATATTGCATAAGAACTCTGATTGTTAATAAACAGCTTTTATTTTATTGTTTACAGCATTGTTAATGGTCATTTGTGAGAAATATATGCAGGACAATGAGGGGTCAAGGGAGTAGAAAGAAGTTAATATTAAACTCCACATTGAACCCGGTATTAGCTTAAACAATGGGAATATTTAAAACCATCAGACCTTGTATCTTGCACTGCAGAAGCAATAGTCAACAACGCCATTATTTCTGTAATTTGTTTATGCATAATCATAAAGGTATGAAACATTGAAGACAACAGCTTCAGGGTTTCAAATGATTAATGAAAGGAAATTCCTGCTCATCCAATACTGGACGATGGACAAGTAGCATGGGAGAGATCAGGATGGTTGTTTGGGAAATGGAGAGCAACATAATATGCTCTTGGAGGATGTCACCAAGGGGCAGTATGAGAATGAGGAATGAGGGTGTATCAAGTTTGGATATATGGGAGACTGCAGCGATATTGGAGTGGGGAGAGGAAAGACAAGGCCATTGCATATAAATCTCTGTCTTTGGCAGGGATATACAGGAATGGGCACAATCTTTTTTTATGGACTGTCCTACCCAGCTGGACAAGGGAGGAGAGGGGTTGACGAAGGGGATCTCTTCACATTGATGCAAAATCGGTTCCGAAAAATAGTCATACTAGATTCAAAATGTTAAGAACATAACAACTATGTTATTAATTCAATTCAGCAATTCAGCCTTTCAAGCCTGCCGCACTATTCAATACCATAATGGCTGATCTCATCTCAGCCTCAATTCTATCTTCCTGCCTGCTTCCCATAACACTTGAACCCATTAATAATTAAAAATCCGTCTCCCCTTAACTATACTCAATTCGTGGCATTCTGGGGCAGTGAATTCTGCAGAGTCATGAACTGTTGACAGGAGCAATTCTCCTCATCTGTTTTAAATCTGTTACCCCTTATCCTAAAACTATGGCGATCTTTATAGATGCTGCCAGACCTGCTGAGATTCTCCAGTATTCTCTGTGTTTGTTTCAGATTTCCAGTGTCTGCAGTATTTTGCATTGATTACCATAAAATCTGCGTAAGTTGGATTCAAGTCTTATGCATTCAATTAGTCTGAGAAAAATTGTCCAAATTCTATCAGACTTCCAAAATGTTGGTCTTTGTGTATATACATGTAAAATTAAACATACAGCCTCTTCATTTACCCCAATGTTATAACTGCATTTTTGAAGAGTTCCTTTCTTCAGTATTTCCAGCAAATTTGTGAATGCATTGTAAATAAAGAACCTATTCAAACTTTTTACAAGAAATACTGAGCTGATGCCAGGAGCTGATTTTCCTGGCACTGTGTTCAGGTGTAAAGGACTACGTGATCACAGTGTAAAGAGGAAAATCACAATGCATAGGACAAAGCCCTTCAGATTTTCCAGCCATTCAGTTAAATTGACAGGAAGTTGGATGGGAATCCCTGCAGGTGATTCTTCACATCCAAGAGAGTTAGGAGAAAAGTCTGCCCTGCAATTTTAATGCATTTATGTACGGTATTATTACACAGAACAACTAGGGCAAGTCTGATGCAAAAGATTAAGCTGCAGAAAAAACATAAAAATCATATTAATACAAAAATACTTCCCGTCATGACCACAGTGCTTAAGAGCAACAATACGTCGAGACTGTGAACTGGTAGGACACAAGTTGTTCCACTGTTCCTAATTTGAAGTAGTTTTTTTTCCATGGAGAGGGGTTTGCCCCTCATTGTCAAGCAGTCAGTGCCTGATCAATGGTCCTAGCTGAGAATGAGAGGGGGCGGTGGTGTCCGTCTGAGCAAGATCCACCTTCATCCACTCTCCCAAAAAACCCCACGGTAGAATCCCCAAACTGGCCTTGGGTTCCTCACTGGTCCTGGGTCTCCGGTAGGTGCATTACTGCAATGGAGAGCTGTTGGCCACCAGGGGTCCTTGATCCAATAGAAGGACCATCACAGGTCACCCAAGTGCCTGATTGACACTTAAAATGGCTGGGAAGAAGTGAGAACTGCAGATGCTGGAGATCAGAGTCAAACTGTGTGGCACTGGAAAGGCACAGCAGGTCAGGCAGCATCTGAGGAGCAGGAGAATCGATGTTTTGGGCATAAGCCCTTCATCAGGCATCCAAATGAAGCAGCAAATGTCTCTTGCTTGGGGATTAAACTCAGATCTGGCGTACTTTTGTGGTCAAGAGTATGGTGCTGGAAAAGCACAGCAGATCAGGCAGCATCCGAGGAGCAGGAGAATCGATGTTTCAGGCAAAAGCCCTTCATCAGGAATGAAGGGTGTTTGCCCAAAACATTGATCCTCCTGCTCCTCGGATGCTGCCTGACCTGCTGTGCTTTTCCAACACCACACTCTCGATTCGAATCTCCAAGATCTGCAGTCCTCACTTTTGCCTACTTTGTTTTGTGGTCAATCTATCTTAATGAAGATTAAAATAATCATCTGGAAAATTTACAAAATAGAAGAAAAAACAAACTGTGTCACCCTAGTTAATCAAGACATATAAGTTTATATTGTGCCAATAATGCATCACAGCCATTGAAGTTAATTGTCTTAGTCAGTTTTTATCACTGGCAATTTTGGCACTAATTGCTCATCCCTATTTGGCTTGAGAAATTGCTTGCCATCATCTGTCACAAATTGATCCAATTGTGTGGTTTGTGCACTTTATTGTGCAGCCTATATTCAAATATATTAATATGTCACTGCAGTCACACCTAGACCAGATCAAGTAAGAATTTCATAGAATCTCTACAGTGTGGGTACAGGCCATCAGCCCAACAAGTCCACACCAACTCTCAGAACAGCATCCCATCTGACTCACCCTCTTACCCTATCCCTGCATTTTGCATGGCTAATCCACCTAATTTACATGTCCTTGGATGCTATGGGCAATTTCGCATGGCCAATCAACCTAATCTACACATCTTTGGATTGTGGGAGGAAACCAAAGCACCCAGAGGAAACCCACACAGAGAGAGGGAGGATGTGCAAACACCACACAGACAGTCGCCCAAGGCTGGAATCAAACCCGGGACCTTGGCACTGTGAGGCAGTAATTCTAACCACTAAGCGACTATACACGTGAATGGCGACTATGGCAAGAATGACAAGTAACTGTTCCTGAAAGACAATAGGGAGCCAGTTACAACTTTGCAAAAATCGCAACACCAACGTTTCATACAATAATAATGTGGAGTTAAAATGCTGCAATGGAATTTGAACTCAAGGTAAGTGCCTTTCAGATGCAGATGTTCAATTGAAAGGTAGTCATTGTGAAGACTGTGTTGGAATCATACTGAAGTTCCAATGTGCCTGATTACGCAGGAAATGCCTGAGATGTTTAAACCTCTAATGGAAATTACCTGGTTTTGAGAACCCTTTCAAAATGTCTCCAACTCTGAGATAGAATCAAAGGGAGGAATTTCTCAATCCTCGAATGATGTGAGTATCGTTGAAGAAGTTGAGAAAATGGCATGGAGGAGCATCTTGATGTCAAGAGAGAGAAAAGGTCCTGTTTTTCAAATAAGAGTTGAACAGCGAGACAAGATTCTTGTCAGTGAATGGTGAGTAGCCTGTTTGCATGTATTGGCATGCACTAATTAACCTTGCCTTGCCTTATTAATATTTAATTTCCCATTCTCCCACTAACCAGATGAAAACGAGATGGTGAGAATTCCCAAATTAAAAGTCAGAACAGTTATCTGTCAATTCCAGTCCACCACTTACCCCCCTACATCTTGGACACCAGGTCCCAACATGTTAAGGCATAGTTTATTGGTGAAGATTTTCACACTAGTATGGTTTTTCTCCCCTCCCTAGCTGGTGAGGAGGGTGGTGAAAAGGGGAAATAATTAGCATTGCAATCTCTCCTGTGCTATGATTAACACTCCCTTTGTCTTTTGCTCCGGGCACTCTCAGAATCGGTTTTACACACTCCTTCTCCCCCCTTTGTCACTAACATACATAAATAAAATCATTTTCAAGCCCCCTTCAGTACAGGTTGTTCTCATATAAAGCATGTTTTGGCAGCGCGATTTGGCTATAATGTCACTGAAGAATTACGGAATGGTATTTTCAAGAATGCTTACCTCTGTTTTCAATAGCATGATTCCAGTGGGGATCGTTTCACACTTTTGTTCTGTGCATGCAGCGATGTCAGCTGCTGCTAGAGTATGTGAGAGGTACACGACTGTACATTGAGCAGCTTCATCTCAAACATTAAATAATGAATGTTCATTGCTCCCCCTCTGAGACAAGAATATTCTTGTGTAATTCCTGTATAAGCCCTGTATACTTCCTGCAGGACTGCATTACTCTTTATAGTTACCATTTGCTTTTCTAATTTGTTCTTATACCTGCATATCCCACAATCTAAACCAACCCCCAAGAAACAATCAGAATACGATCAATCACAGCCATCTACTTCTGCAATCACAACTACACCTGAAGGTGCTGCTGGTGTTGACCCTCTGTCCCTGCATTAACAACAGCTTTTCCATGTAATGTGTTAAATTTACTTTTATTTCATTAATAAATATGATTTCAACCTTCATTCAGGCTGTGCTATACTTTGCATTAGACCTTTGGGTGATTGTTGACTGATCGTGAGTAATATTTTTTGCTGGTCAACCCCAAACCCCACTTTTCCCACAGGCCCCATTATTTCAATTAGGCGATTTTCTATTAAGTGAAGTTTCACTGGAATGCAAAAATGGTGTTATAGGAGAACTACCTGTACTGAAGAGGAGTCCTTGGTTTCAAAGCATTAAGAGAAAGTGAGGGCTGCAGATGCTGGAGATCAGAGCTGAAAATGTGTTGCTGGAAAAGCGCAGCAGGTCAGGCAGCATCCAAGGAACAGGAGAATCGACGTTTCGGGCATAAGCCTTCCTGAAGAAGGGCTTATGCCTGAAACGTCGATTCTCCTGTCCTTGGATGCTGCCTGACCTTCAAAGCATTAACTCTGTTTCTCTTTTCCTGGTTGCTGATTTTCTCCACCAGTTTCTGTTTTTATTTCAGCTCTTCAGAGTCCACAGTAGTTTGCTTTTAAATAATTGGCTGCGTTGACCCTGGGGAGATACCTACCCTCTTCTTGCCAGATCAGTAATTAAATTCTGAGCGAGAAAGTCCAGAGGCAAACTTCTCAATTCCCCACCACTGAAGGTCCTTGAGTGGTCAATGAATGGTCACTTAGGGACCTCTACTCATCAGCGGGTGAGAATGGTGGCTAGTTTCCTGACAAAGAAACAAGTTAGAGCTGCCTGCCAGGTTGAGCTAGTGTCTCCATTTACCTTAAAAAGGGGGCAATTGGAGACTCGGATGAGGGCCAAAGGGGTGATTTCTGAAAGCCAACGCCCTCTACCGTTGCCTTTGATCTCTGACCTCTGACCGACCCCCATTAAAATGATTTACCTTCTCACTGCTTGGTCCTCCAAAGATAGGCCGGAGCACACAAAAGCTGCCATCGTCTGATTTGCTGGCAGTTTCCAGCCACCAAGGATACCAGTGTGGAGGCCTACAATACATTGGAAAACATGCTCCCCATACTCACCCCTCAGCTCGTAATGAGCTGTTTGGTATGTAATAGGTCAAGTTTTCTCCATCAGAGTACAGGGCATGTTAGCTAACATTTAACATACACCCCCCCACACTTTTAAAAAATCATCCCCTCCCTACCGATTTCACAATTAAAATGTTCTTTCAGAAATCAAAGACAGAAGAAGGGGATTTTATTTTAGCATCAACAGGTGGAGGGTCTGAAGGAGTTCAGCAGTAAAAGCAGGTGGCTAGGTTAGTCATACTGCTAATTCGAGTACTTGCCACTTGATGCTGTTGGTTCCTAATGATCTTTCCAGTTCCTGTAAGGTAACAGGAGCCATGCACACCTTCCAAAAATGCACTGGGCTTAACATCTCTGCTACTTCCAATCATTTTGCCCTTGTTGTGTTAAAGTGCCAGAAGACTTATCACCAATGGTCATAAGGCTGTGCCCTTTAAATCTACAGCCTTCACATCCTCTCACTCACATTAATATGTGGAATCACTCGAATAAAAACTTTGCATGGAATGTAATTGTTATACCGACCTAATAACGGCCCATTTATTGTTTCTTTTAGGCAACATGAGCAGGAATTACTCAAGTTAATTTATTCTTCTTTTAATACTAGAGCAAGTAGAGCTCTCATAACACTGTAGTAATGTCCCTACCTCTAAGCCAGGGGACCCCAGTTCACAACCCACCTGCTCCAGAGGTGCACAATGACATCTCTGAAAAGGTTGATTCCACAAAAATATCTCCTGGAGCAAGCCAACAGATCATGTATCCCAAATCTCTCATTTTGCACCTCATCTAAAGAGGAAGCTAGTGATTTTTAAAAATGCTTTAAAAGGATTTAGGCATCATTGGCAAGATCAGCTTTTGTTGCCTTCTTAATTGCTCCTGAACTGAGTAACATATCAGGCTATTAACACTAATAGTTAACAATTAAACACATTGTTTTAGGTTTGAAGTCACGTGTGTCAGGCAGATGAATAATGAGTGAACTAAATAGGCTTATATAACAATTCATGGTAATTTTCATCATCACCATCACTCAGACAAGCTTCTAATTCCAATTTTTTTCCTTTGTTAATTTATTGAATTTGAGATTGACCAATTGCCATGGTGGGATTTCAACCAAGTCCCCAGGGCCTTTAGCACTACCGCAGTTAGGCGGTAATGTGGGGGAGAAAAAAACAGGAGTGCTTTTGTGAAGGGCACTGTTTGTCACTGGCCACTCGGGTGTTAAAAAAAGAAAGAAAAAAAGAAGAAGATGAAGAAAAAAAAGTCCCCAGGGACTCACAGTTTTCTAGTTCAGTGACATTAGCAATATGCACCATTTCACCAGTTGGAGGGATTCACAGATGGATACTAGTAGGTCCCACCTACAGGCTTGTGGCAACATTCTGCTTCTCTTCCTTTAGTACATTATAGAACCTGACCGTAAACTACAGCATTAAAACTCTCATATTACCGATGGCAAAAGGGACAAATGAACTCAACTGATCAACAATGGATTTGAACGTCTCGTTTTCTTTTCTTCCTCTAGCTGTACTAAATGAAGAAGTAGAGGAGAGAAGTCAAACAGGCTTCATGCAATTTAGTGTAGATGACCTTAATCATATAAACCTGACCAACCACCAGGCTGGGGGCATCCACCCAAGGTCCAACAACACTGAAGAAGCTCACCAAGATAAAACAGCTTATTTGATTGATACTCCATCAAAAGGTTATTGTCTCCACCACCAACGGTGTGTGGTAGCAGAATGTGCCAACCACAGGATGCACTGCAGCAACTCACCAAGTTTCCTTCCACAGAACTTTCCAAACCCACGACTTCTCAAAAGACAAGGGCATCAGATACATGGGAACACCACCGTCTACAAGTTGCCATTCAAACCTCATATCATGCTGACATTAAGCTATTTCATTGCTCCTTCACTGACACTCAGTTAAACTCCTGAAACTCCATTCTTAACAGCACTGTGAGTGTACTTAACACCATATGGATTGCATTGGTTCAAGGTAGAGGGTCCCTGTCACCTGGGCAGCAATCCTGGCCTTATCAACAATGTTCACATTCTATGAAAGAATAAATAATAATTGGACAATAACACAAAGAGAAAAGCACAGAATGACCGAATACTGCAATTGCTCAGCACCGCTTCATGGCAGGCCCTCAGTTGACACCATTGTCTCTCAACTTAGCAGTACCCATTCCCTCTCAAACTTCAGAGATGCTACCATATGTGACAAGAAAGAGGTAGAGTAGGATTTCCCATGCAAGAGCTAGGGGATGTATTTCTGAGGACTTCGTTACAGTAAGATGAGAGCCCTTTGAAACATGTCAGTCAGCCTACCATTCTAGAATCAGCAATAGATCAGGGTTCACTTCAATCTTCACATATCCACATCATGGAGAAACACTGTAATAAGAAGTTGTGAGTATAGCCAATGGGCTTTCATTAACATCATAGATGCTGTGAAGTTATTTAGCTTGAAAACATTGATCTTGATGAAATTTAACAGTGCTGCTCATTGAATGTATTGTGTGTGCTGATGCATACAGAGAACAGTTTAAAAAGAAAGATATTTATTAATGCAAGGAGAAGATTAGATGGGAATGTAATTGTATGGCAACCAAACTTCCTTTACAAGAAATGATTCATGTTTCCTGCAGCAACAGGCCTCCTGAGCAGTTGTTTGCCGAATTAATCCTATCGCTGCTCTAGGCTGTTATGATCCCAGACAAGGCCAACAAATGTATGTTACAATCTCTAGCGCTTTTTTTAAGAGTAGATAAAGTTTTAAATTACACTTACTAAGAGAATAAAGCCACAAGATTCTAAGGCAAACAATCTCAATGTACAAAGTTAGGAAAGTAAAACAATCAACAATACATGGCTTATACACTAGCAGTCAGAATTAACATCTGTCTGAATACATGAATTAACAGACAGGCTGTGGTCAAACACCCCAAGTGCAGACCAAATAACAGATGTGGATAATACAGGTCCCTCAGAAACCCAAGACCACTACCCCTTATATTTTATGAGCTCCAATCTATTTATCTCAGCTACATCAAGCAAGTACTGCCCATAGATTCCTTGGCTCCCACTCTCAGTTAGACTGAAGTATCAATGGCTCCCAAGGCACATTTATAGCCATAGAATGGAAGCAGCTAATGGGCTCTGGGACTGCACTGCCAGCTAACAACAGCTCTCCACCTTCATGTCATTTTTCCATCCTCAGAGTAGGTGATGGTCTAATGGTGTTATTGTTAGATTGTTAATCCAGAAACTCAGCCTGGGGATCCAAGTTTGAATCCTATCATGACAAATGGCAGAATTTGAGTTCAATAAAAACCTGGAATTAAGAATCAAATAATGACCATGAATCCATTACCAATCATTGGAAAAGCTCACCTGGTTCTCTGATGTCCTTTTGGGGAGATAACTGCCATCCTTACATGCTCTGGTCTGCATGTGACTCCAGACCCACAGCAATGTTGTTGACCTTTTAACTGTCCCCTGAGCAATCAATGCTGGCCTCGCCAGTGGTGCCCTCATCCTGTGAAAGAATTTTTAAAATCTTTCTCTGAGTAATGACAAAAAACGGACTCAAAAGTACTGTTCACTTGACACCCAAACTGGAACATCCTGCTCTTCAATGTTAAAATCTCCACAGGTTGCAAGCTTCCACAGAATATACGGACAAAGGGAAAAGGAGGTTTTATCAGAAGGCTTTCGTCCATATTCAGGTTTTCTGCGGTAAAACCCTTTCTGAGACCAACACATTTCTGTACTCCTTGATAATCCAATTTTATTACAGAACACATCTGCATCAATCAACATAGGTGTCTCTCACATTCCTGTTGTTCACTCTCTGACAGCACTGCTAAATATATGGATCCCCTATCACAGACTGTTTTGTTTGAGTCCTGGGTCCTCGGTCCCTACACAGATGTTATTAGCCATGGTTTTACCTTCCAGCAGCCACTCAGAGATTTGGGTTCGTATAGTAGAATGTCTCAAAATAATGATATTTGGGCCACTTGGAGGAAAGTAAACACCTCCCCATAATGGAATACTGCTGCTCACAAGTGGACTGAATGCTCAGATTGGGTTTAGAGGAGCTTTACCAGATTGCTATCTGGAATGAGTGTTTTGTGTCATGAGGAAAGTTTGGCTTTCCATTGGGATTTTGAAGAGTGAGGGTGACTTGTTTGAAGCCTGTGAGGTGTTGAAGGGGTCTTGACAAGGTGGATGAAAGGATGTTGCCTTTGGTCGGTAAGTCCCAGATCTGCTTAAAAATTAAGGGTTGGCCTTTCTAGTACAGAGATGTAGAGAATTCTGTTCTTAGCATGCTGTGCGACTTTGGACGCTCTGCCTCCGAAGATGTTGAGGTTGGGTTAGAGTCACAGAGTCATAGAGATGTACAGCATGGAAACAGACTCTTCGGTCCAACCCGTCAATGCTGACCAGATATCCCAACCCAATCTAGTCACACCTGCCAGCACCCAGCCCTTATCCCTCCAAACCCTTCCTATTCATATACCCATCCAAATGCCTCTTAAATGTTGCAATTGTACCAGCCTCCACCACTTCCTCTGGCAGCTCATTCCATACACACACCACCCTCTGTGTGAAAAAGTTGCCCCTTAAGTCTCTTTTTTATCTTTCCCCTCTCACCCTAAACCTATGCCCTCTAGTTCTGGACTCCCGACCCCAGGGAAAAGACTTTGCCTATTTATCCCATCCATACGCCTCATAATTTTGTAAACCTCTACAAGGTCACCCCTCAGCCTCTGACGCTCCAGGGAAAACAGCCCCAGCCTGTCAGCCACTCCCTGTAGCTCAAATCCTGCAACCCTGGCAACATCCTTGTAAATCTTTTCTGAACCCTTTCAAGTTTCACAACATCTTTCCATTAGGAAGGAGACCAGAATTGCACACAATATTCCAACAGTGGCCTAACCAATGTCCTGTACAGCCGCAATATGACCTCCCAACTCTTGTACTCAATACTCTGACCAATAAAGGAAAGCATATCAAATGCCTTCTTCACTATCCTATCTACCTGCGACTCCACTTTCAAGGAGCTATGAACCTGCACTCCAAGGTCACTTTGTTCAGCAACACTCCCTAGGACCTTACATTAAATGTATAAGTCCTGTTAAGGTTTGCTTTCCCAAAATGCAGCACCTCATATTTATCTGAATTAAACTCCATCTGCCACTTCTCAGCCCATTGGCCCATCTGGTCAAGATCCTGTTGTAATCTGAGGTAACCCTCTTCACTGTCCACTACACCTCCAATTTTGGTGTCATCTGCAAACTTACTAACTGTACCTCTTATGTTCGCATCCAAATCATTTATGTAAGTGACAAAAATTAGAGGGCCCAGCACCGATCCTTGCGGCACTCCACTGGTCACAGGCCTCCAGTCTGAAAAACAACCCTCCAGCTCCACCCTCTGTCTTCTACCTTTGAGCCAGTTCTGTATCCAAATGGCTAGTTCTCCCTGTATTCCATGAGATCTAATCTTGCTAATCAGTCTCCCATGGGGAACCTTGTCGAACGCCTTACTGAAGTCCATATAGATCACATCTACCGCTCTGCCCTCATCAATCCTCTTTGTTACTTCTTCAAAAACCTCAATCAAGTTTGTGAGACATGATTTCCCATGCACAAAGCCATGTTGACTATCCCTGATCAGTCCTTGCCTTTCCAAATACATATACATCCTGCCCCTCAGGATTCCTTCCAATAACTTGCCCACCACTGAGGTAAGTCTCTCCGGTCGATAGTTCCTTGGCTTGTCTTTACCACCCTTCTTAAACAGTGGCACCACATTTGCCAACCTCCAGTCTTCCAGCACCTCACCTGTGACTATCGATGATACAAATATCTCAGCAAGAGGCCCAGCAATCACCTCTCTGGCTTTCCAGAGAGTTCTCGGGTACACCTGATCAGGTCCTGGGGATTTATCCACCTTTGCCCATTTCATGACATCCAGCACTTCTTCCTCTGTAATCTGGACATTTTGCAAGATGTCACCATCTATTTCCCTACAGTCTATATCTTCCATATCCTTTTCCACAGTAAATACTGATGCAAAATACTCATTTAGTATCTCCCCATTTTCTGCGGCTCCACACAAAGGCTGCCTTGCTGATCTTTGAGGGGCCCTATTCTCTCCTTAGTTACCCTTTTGTCCTTAATGCATTTGTAAAAACCATTTGGATTCTCCTTAATTCTATTTGCCAAAGCTATCTCATGTCCCATTTTTGCCCTCCTGATTTCCCTCTTAAGTATACTCCTACTTCCTTTATACTCTTCTAAGGATTCACTCCATCTATCCTGTCTATACTTGACATATGCTTCTTTCCTTTTCTTAACCAAACACTCAATTGTTGATTTTTTTTTAAAAACTGAGGGAAATAGATTCTTGTTAAGCAAAGAATGTGGAATTCAAAATAAAACAGACCAGCTGTAACTTTATTGAACGGTGAAACAAGCTTGAGGAACCAAATGCCCCCTTTCTGCTCCTAATTCACATGCTCTTATCTCTATACAACTGATCATTAAATATTACTGATTTGTGAGTAACGGTTTTGAATACCTCTGTGATGTAAACGTAAAATAACCTACATAGTGCACTACCTATAATAGAAGCAGATGGTTCAGGTTACTGTATATGAGGTAACTCATTGACAATTTCATTTATAAAACATGAGACCCAGGGAGCAATATAATTCAAAATTGTTGCTCCTCCATCCTTTCATTCCAATAGATACAGGGGAATTGTGTATGGAGAAACCAGTGTGTTCTCTTTGGCATTGTCATAGGTGTTTAAATGTCAGAATCCCAAGAACACATCTCTGCATAGCAGGGCTATTGTTAATGCTGAGAGTGAGGAAAAATCAATTATTTGTGCATTATTGAACTACAAAGTTAAGCTTTCTAAATTCCTTCCTGATTCCATACAACCTAACAATTCTGAATGCCGACCCATTGGCAATAAAGGAAAACCTTGTTGATGTTGTTCAGCAACATCTTTTAACTTAAATACAGCTACCCATTTTAGGAGAAAAGCTTTCACAGTCGACTAGAAATGACTGCAAGCAATTGGAAAATGAGAAAATAGCCAGATAGAGTCATAGAGTCATCCAACACAGAAATAGACCCTTCGGTCCAACTTGTCCATGCCAACACAGATAGCTGATGAAATGTAACAGTTCATCATTTTAAAGTGGAAAATCTGTTCATATATTTTCCAATCGTAAACGTGTTGCAATAACATGACCTTATCGCAGTTTCTCACCAGATTGAACTACTCCATGTGCTTTATCACTGCCAACTCTTTCATGAGCATCCATTCGTTTCTAAATAACTTGGAACCTGAGAGCTGAAATTTTGTCTGGACACAAAGGCACATTTCAGTGCAGAAATGGCCACACTTTCAATTTTCTGAATATTCCTGATCCCAGTTCATTTTTTCCTGGCCTTTTTTGCAGGGTGGGAATGTTGAGTGTACACTGTTCCTCATTGAAGCCAGCTTCTCAATTTTAAAAGGAGGATGCTTGGCTGGGTTTCAAAAGCTAGTCATTTTTATCCAAGAAAAATTCAAATGCTTATGAGCCTTTAATAAAGAATATGTCTTTGACATAGTTTTTGTTTGTTTATAAACTGCGCAGGAATTTAAGAGATTATAATGTTTTCATTTTCCTTTCTATTTTTAGGTCATAATCAATGTTAGTGAGTTTGAATTGAGGGTTTTCTTCAGTTATTCGAGGTTTACTGGTTTTCCAATAATGTTTAAATAATTCCCATTGCAGTTGTACAAATTCTGAAGATCTATACACGATATATGGAGTCATGGAAGTGTCAAGACGTGGTAGGGAGAATGTGAGGTGAAAGACGGTAACACGGAATTAATCATTACCAGTGTCTCAAGGGCTATAATAATTGAACAATAAATGTCGACTTAGTCATCTATGACATCTGTGAATGAACAAATATGAAAATATGTTGGGGGCTGTTGCGGGTGTGAGGGCTAGGATTAGGGAGCCTGTTGAGAGCTGGGCTGCTGTGTTGGAGAATGAGGGGGGGCCTTCTCACCAGTCTGCAACTGTACCTATACCCCTCACACACTCCACTCTTGACTCACAAAACACTCTGTGAACCTGACCCCACGTGAAAAGGTGAACATCCCCTCATAAAGTCATAACATCAGTTTCATGTACTTTTTGCCAGCTGGAAAAGTGCACAGGTTGGTTTTCCTGAAGTCAGATGAAAATATTTTCCCTGGGATGACTTTGACTCATGTTATTTTCATGAAAACATTCTAATTAAACTTAAATGTCTGAAAATATTTTACTGCAGTCGCTCTATAATCCAAAAAAGAGTCTCTGCTGACATTCAAAGTAGTAGTTTGCACTGCCCATGTAGATTTGGAAATAATATTTTCAGCCTTCAACTAGTTTTGTTCTTTAATATTATGCTTTATTTTGTAGACTAAGAGCAGACAATTTTAAACAAACTATTGCCCAAAGATTATGCTCTGTCTCCTCCAAGAAGAATTTATGCCAGGGCAGAATTAAACAAGAAAGGAGCTAGTGTATTCCTTGCTTGATAAATTATAAAGCTAAAATTTAAGCTTCCCATTGCTCACAGTTATTTTGAAAACACTACATCTCTAGGTACCCTTGAGTATATCAAACCCAAACAATGAGGCTAGCTTCTTGCAGTATTCTTTCTTCAAGCTCCTGCTGCAAGCCTTACAGATTAAAATACATCCCAGTGTATGCTAAAGTATAACTCAGCTTTAAAAGAAAAGAACATTATTCTTCATCAAAGTGGGGCAGAAGGCATTTCCATCAACCCTGTCAATCCCCGTCACATTGGATTTCCTTGCACTTCGTGCGTCTCATTGTTATATGCATACTGAGACCCTCAGTTAAACATACCATATCAGATACAGAAAAAGGAGTGAAAGACTGATTGGATCACAAGAGAAAATGAATGATCCAAAAAAAATAAGAATTGAAATGTAGAATCAGCATTTTTAAAAATCTCCAGTACAGTCCACTACTTGAAGGAATGAGGTTCCATAGTTAAAATTGCTCAATTCCTGGGCCAGAGATGTTTATTGGCAATCATTAGCAATTCCATCACATCTTTAAACTTGTACTTAAGGTGATAAATACTAGACTTTACCTTCTGTGGCAAGTTTAATGAAATTGATGGGGAGATTAAGTGTAAGACACTGTTTTCAGACAGCTAATGGAGCAGTGTACATTGGCCAACAACTTATTATAATTCACAATTGATGGAGTAGTGCTTCCTCATCATACAATGCTGGCTTATTTGACCAATCAATATTGCATTTCACAAAGTGCATTTTTATTCATTAAAAGCTAGGCTAAAAGAAGTCCAAACTTCATCCTTTCTCACTGAAGCATTCAAAGCCATGTCATAGAGTCATAGAGATGTACAGCATGAAACAAACCCTTTGGTCCAACATGTCAGTGCCAACTAGATATTCTAAATTAGTCCCATTTGCCAGCATTTGGTCCATATTTCTCTAAACCCTTCTTTATTCATATACCCATCCAGATGCCCTTTAATTTTGTAATTTTTACCCATCTCCACCACATCCTCCAGCCACGTGTTCCATACATGCACTACCCTCTGCATGAAAAAGTTGCAACTTAGGTCCCTTTTAAATCTTAAACCTAGCTTTAGACTCCATTATCCCTCATCTATGCCCATCATGATTTTATAAAGCTTGATCAAGTCACCCCTCAGCTTCTGGCACTCCAGGGAAAATAACCCCAGTCTATTCAGCCTCTCCCTATAGCTCAGACCCTCCAACCCTGGCAACATCCTTGCAATTGTGTTTGAGTAGGCCAAACATTCATGTTTGCTTCTTTTATAGGCAGTTTTGTTTCAATTTTAAAAATTCTTCTTAAGGTTGTTGCTTATCACTGTATTCATCAGTAGTGGAAAATGAATTTTCATTTCCCTATTTAGGGTCAAAGGAAGAATTCTTAAAATTGTACACAGAATGAGCAAAGGGCACAATACATTTCCTTTTGCTTAGTCAATCCAGGCTTTAGAGGTATGGCCTTCCTCCCAAACTCTACCTTCTCTACATGAATTTTAATATTTTCCTCAAAATCCAGTTTGAAAATACTTACCAAAATTTGTTTGGAACTAGGTTTATGCCTAAGGCCATTGCTTTGGAGGAACTTCATTAAAAATTGGCGAAACAAATTTCTATTGAGAACAGCTGGAGATATTCATCTTCTCATTTTTGGGGTGGCACGATGACTCAGTAGTTAGCACTGCTGTCTCACAGCACCAGGGTCCCAGGTTCGATTCCAGCCTTGGGCGATTGTCTGCGTGGAGTTTGCACATTCTCCCTATGTCTGTGTGGGTTTCCTCCGGTTTCCTCCCACAGTCCAAAGATGTGCAGGTTAGGTGAATTGGCCATGCTAAATTGTCCACAGTGTTAGGTGCATCAGTCAGGGGTGAATGTAGGAGAATGAGTTTGGGTGGGTTGCTCTTCAGAGGGTCGGTGTGGACTTGTTAGGCCAGAGGGCCTGTTTTCACACTGTAGAGAATCTAATCTAATCTTTATAGCTGTATTCTAATTCGGGTACAAAGTGCTAAAAAGGACAATGTGTTAATCTGCTTCTGATTATCTGTTTATCACATTTCTACTTATGGTGGTTTCAAATTATTTCCTTTCAGTATTTTAATATAAACTTGAATTGAGGTGCACTGGTAGAATATGAAATGTCGATTGCCTCAGAAACAGTGAGAACATGACAATCACTATGGGGAAGTGTGATCTATTCACTGTATTAGAAATGCTGTTTGTGTGTGTAATACTATAGTAAATCACTCTTATTGTAGATAAGTCTGTACTGAACATTTGTCACTGCTGGTCAATTAAATTCCCAAACTGGCGCTTATGACACCAAAGACAGCTTTATTATTGAAACAATATTTCCATCCCATTTACAGCTGCCATGACAGTTGCTTGTTGATCCTTATCCTTCACTGATTTTCTAACCATGAAATTTTATCCAATCTGCCTTGCTTCTGTTTCACTTCATTCTATGCCTGTCCAAAGTGATCAAGTGCTGCTTGCTTCTTTCCTTAGATATTGCCACTGTAGTTGATAGTTTTCCTTCAGTGGTGCCTAAGAAAAAAGAAAACTACAGGGAAACCTAGCAACAAATGAAGTACCTATTGAAAAAGAAAGAAACAGAGAGCTAGGTGTATTAATCAAATGTTAAAAATACAACATAATACGTCTTTGCGACATGAGATTTTACCACATTGGAGGCCCAAAGATCTGAGGCAAAGATTCTTTATTCCACTGGCATTTCAAACATGAAGGGAAATTAAGGCTAAACAGGGAAGACATAATGTTTATATGGAATTGAGCCTGCGGTTTAAATCAGGTTGAGCAAATCTTTTATCTGTTTGATCCTTTGAAACCAGGAGGCTTCCTTGCCACACAGATACCCTGTCCACCAGAGATGGTCTGCTCAGCACCTTTCCTCACCATCACCATCTGGTGCTGAAGGTTCCATCACAGTCATTTCATAAACTCGCAATATGACAATCAATATATATTTTGTTCCAGTTAAAAACTTGGATGGATCCTTGTTGCAATCAAACCTTAAAAGCCATTTGCATTTGCATAGCACCTTTAACATGGTAAGGTGTTTCACAGTAATATATTTAAACAGATTTTGACACTGACCCACATAACAATCAAAAACAGAATTTTTTTAAAATGCTCATTTTTAAGGAGTAACTTAGTCAGGCGAGGAATCTGGAGCACCTAAAGAAGGGAGTTCCACAGCTAAGAATCCAAGCCGCAGAGGACAGAGGCATCAAGAGTGGAGCAATTAAAATCAGGGACGCTCACCAGGTCAGAATTATGGAAGTGCAGATACCTTAGGGCATTGTGAGTTTGGAGCAGATTCAGAGATGTGAGGGAAGATGAATCCATGAAAGAGAATCAAATCATTTTAAAGTATTGTTCAATTTATCTTTAAAGTTGGAATAAAGGAATCATACTTACAAGGAAATGTATTGATTACCAATTCTGGTCATCAGAAGTGTTCATTAAAAGAACACAACCAGCAGTGTATTTCTGAAAATCAGACAGCTACAAGTAAAATGTCAAGTTTTATGTTCGACGGTTTCTGTTAATTTCTATGATTTCAATATTTTAGACCAGTGCTGAGGATAATGGCTACTCAGAGGAAGGCGTTGCCATATCTGACAGTGTTATACAGTAAAATTAATACCCAGTCATTACACACAGGCAGGTTCAGTGTCAATTATGTGTGTAATTCAATTCCCTTAACAGTGTTAGACTTCGAAGAGAGAGCGAGCTAAGGTCGTTGATCATAATTCCCTGCAACTATCAGATGTTTTGAAAGGGCTGGTGCTAGTAAGATTCCCGAAATAGTGCGGAAGACAAAACAGAATAAATGCCAACACATCCAAAGGTAAACATTTGCAACTGAATTTAATCTCTCATGAATACAACTCTAATCTTCCCCCAGAAAAAAAATCACCATTTGGATATAAAACAATTCCAACTATTCTTGAACTAGATTATGTTGTGCATTCTTTTCAAAGAGCATATATGGACAATTTTAGATAGACTGTTAATGATCAAGAGCTGGCTCAAAAATAAGGGCATATGAATGAAACTCACCATTATTAATCTGCAAATTGGTCAGTAAGTTTGGGTGTGCATTTCTTGGATTAGTCAGCAGATTTACTTCTCAAGAACAATATTTTCCTTTTGCCTCCCTGCTATTTCTAAGAGCTTGCAGGATTGGCAAATTAATTTCCAGACAAACTCATCACAGAAGTGTAGCAGTTAACAGCAGAAGTATAAAATATACCCTTTAGTGATGTGATTATCTTTGTAGCTCCTGGAAACTAGCCATCACTGGGAAAGTTAGTATTTATTGCCCATCATTAAGTGTCCTTGAGCAAATAGTGATGACCACTTTCTTGAACTGAATCAGATTGTGTGGTTTAACATAACCATAGCAGTGTTAGTGATTGAGATTCAGGAGTTTGGCTCAGTGTCAGTCGAGGAATAGTAAAAATGGATGCAGTCCTGTTGAGGTAGGGAGGATCAGCCAGTTGGAGAACCAGCAAGAGACCTGTGCTGCATCTTCCAGGGAAAGTTCACTACCTAATGTCAATCAGATAGTGGCGAAACTACCAGCAGGCTTTTACCTGGAATCAAAACCTGGAGTGTGGAACCTCAGCTCAGTGAGAGTTGTCTTCCAACCAGGGACTGGAAGTTCTTGAGCTCCACAGCGCTATGGAGGTGGTTGTGACTGCCGCTGGAAATGCACCTTAGGAGTGCCAGGATAATGTAAAACTCAGGACTGAGGTGGAGTGGGAGGTAGCATTTTCTGCTTGAGGATCATGAGGAGAGAGGCATAAGAGTTCTGAAGCATGAGCAAAGGAGGCAGCACTCAGCTTTCATCATCTACACGATAGCCAGTCCCTTAATCAAGGCACAAATTGCTTTGATCGAGAGAGGCCATGTCCCCCGCTGTAGAGATAAGCTGTCCAGACAGGTTGGCCCGCGAGGCTTGCCACATGTTAATGCCCACTTGCAGCTGGATTAATCTCAGCCATGGTAGATTGAGGCCCTTCATCGGTCCTTAATTGGCCACTTCAAGGTCTCAATTGGAGGTGGATAGAAACATTGACTTCCCAGTTGGAATGTAATTCTGGTGGAGGTGAAATGTTGGCAGGGTTCAGTTATGACACCATCTTGTCTTCCCCTCTGCAAGCCTGCCACTTCAAGGAACTGAAGATTTCACCTACAGTTGTAAGTCAGCATCTGTGGCATGGACGGAAGTGTGGTTGTGTTCTTGTTTTCCCAGGTTGTAGAGTTTTGTGGATTTGGAATGCTCATTTCATCAGCACACAATTGCTAGGCAATCTTACCTGCCACCTATCAGCACAAGCCTACCATGTTTTCTAATATTGCTGCATATGGACACAGATGACATTAATCTGAAGGGTTGCAAATGGTACTGAACAGTGTGTAGCCATCAACATATATCTAGCTTCCGACCTTGCATTAGAGGGAAGGTCATCAATTAAGCATCTGAAGATGGCTGGGCTTCGGACACTACACTGAGAAAGTCTTGTACTTGGCTGGGACTGAGAGGAATGATCACCAAAAACCACAACTAAGCTTCCTTTGTCCAGGGACCCTTCTGAAGAAGGGTCACTGGACCTTGAACATTAACTCTGTTTTCTCTCCATAGATACTGCCAAACCCTGTTGAGTTTTTCCAGGAATTTCTGTTTCTGTTTATGATTTCCAGCATCCACAGTTACTTTGGTTTTTATTCAAGCTTCCTTTGTGCTTTGTATGACTAACCAGTGGAGAACTTTCCCCCGAATCCAATTGACAGAATTTTTTCTAGGACTCTTTTATGCCATATATGGCCAAGTATATGGAGTCAGGTATCGTCTCCTTCAGCTTGCCACTGAAATACAATTCCTTCTTTCCATGTTTAACAAAGAAGCTTTAATAAGATCTTGAGCCAACTGTATCATAGGTAGAGACAAGTGCAATGTAAAACCTTAGCCATGCCTCCTCCTTTTGTGTATAAATCCATTTTTTGGTCTCTAATAGACTCTTATCCTTTTACCACCCTTTTGCGATTGATGTGCTTTGTAGACTTTGTCGAACTAACCCAGTGAATCAAAAGCAAAATTGCTGGAGAACCTCAGCAGGTCTGGAAGCATTTGCAGAGAGAAAACAGATTCAAAGTTTTGGGTCCAGTGACCCTTCATCACATGCCGCTTTCTTTCCACAGACCTGCTGAGTTTTTCTAGCAATCTTTGTAGACTATCATTTTACCACCCTTTTACTATTGATGTGCTTTGTTGACTATTTTGGGATTTCCCTTTATGTTAGCTGTCAGTCTTTTGTAAGAATAGCTCTTTTGCATCTAGTATTGCTTTCTCGCCACCCATGAAATATAAATGCAGAAGTAGAGTTTACATCATAGTGGTGCTGGAAAAGCACAGCAGGTCAGGCAGCATCCAAGGAGCAGGAAAATTGACGTTTCGGGCAAAAACCCTTAATCAGGAATAGAGGCAGGAAGCCTGCAGGGTGGAGAGATAAATGGGGGGTGGTATGTGTGTGCTGGGGAGAAGGTAGGAAAGAGTACAATAGGTGAATGGGGGTGGGGATGAAGGTGATAGGTCGGAGAGGAGGGTGGAGCGGATAGGTGGGAAGGGAGATTGGCAGGTAGGACAGGTCATGGGGACAGTGCAGAGCTGGAAGGTTGGAACTGGGGTAAGGTGGGGGGAGGGGAAATGAGGAAACTGGTGAAGTCCACGTTGATGCCCTGGGGTTGAAGTGTTCCGAGGCAGAAGATGAGGTATTCTTCCTCCAGGCATCAGGTGTTGAGGTAGCGGCGGTGGAGGAGGCCCAGGACCTGCATGTCCTTAGCAGAGTGGGAGGGGAGTTGAAATGTTGGGCCACGGGGCGGTGGAGTTGATTGGTGCAGGCCATTCAGCTCAGTGATTCTACACTGCCACTCAATGAGATCACGGGTGGCCTGATAATAGGGTGGCATAGTGGTTAGCACTGCTGCCTCACAGCGCCAGGGACCTGGGTTTGATTCCCACCTCAGGCGACTGGTCTTTGCACATTCTCCCTGTGTCTGCATGGATTTCCTCTGGATGTTCTGGTTTCCTCCCACAATCCAAAAGGATATGTAGGTCAGGTGAGTTGGCTATACTAAATTGCCCATAGTGTTAGGTGCATTAGCCAGGCATAAATGTAGGGGAATGGGTCTGGGTGGGTTACTCTTTGGAGGGTTGGTGTGGACTTGTTGGGCTGAAGGGCCTGTGTCCATGCTGCAGGGAATCTAATACTTAACTCCATCCTCCTGCCTTATACCATAACTCTTGACTCTCTTACAGATTAAGAAATCTAACTCAGCCAAGGATATATTTAGTGAGGTAAAAACAAGGACTGCAGATGCTGGAAACCAGATTCTAGATTAAAGTGGTGCTGAAAAAGCACAGCAGTTCAGGCAGCGTCCGAGGAGCAGGAAAATCGACTTTTCGGGCAAAAGCCCTTCATCAGGAATAGAGGCAGAGTGCCTCAGTATTTACTGACCCAGCACTGACAGCCCTTTGTGGCAAAGAATTCCACAGATTAACTACCTTCAGAAAAAAAGTTCCTCCTCACATGTCTTAAATGTGCAACTCCTTTGTGAGTGCTAGACCAGGAAGAATCTCTCTATCTCTACCCTATTAAGATCTCGTGAGAACCTTACATGTTTCAGTAAGATTTCCTTCCATTCTTCTAAGCTCCAATGAGTATAAGCCCAACCTAGGGCTCTTGTGGACCAGTGGTAGTGTCCATTTATCTATAAGCACAACCTCATCACCTCTGCATTTAAGAAAATCCCTCCACACCCAGAACCAACCCAGTGAATCGAAAGCAAAATTGCTGGAAAACCTCAGCAGGTCTGGAAGCATTTGCGGAGAGAAAACAGACTCAAAGTTTTGGGTCCAGTGACCCTCCAACAACACCGCTTTCTTTCCACAGACCTGCTGAGTTTCTCTCACAATTTCCGTTTTTGTTTCAGGTTTTCAGCGTCTGCAGTTCTTCGTTTTAGTTAATGTTCAACATAGCGAACCTTCCTTGGTCTAACTCTAAAGCCAGAATTCCACTGAAGTTCTGGAAAAAAGCTACTCAACCCGAAACGGTAGCTCTGCTTTCTCTCCACAGATGCGGCCAGACCTGCTGAGTTTTTCCACCAATTTCTGATTTTGTTTCTGATTTCCAGCATCCACATCTCTTTCCTTTTACTTTAGCCAGTTTCCTTAGATAAGAGGACCAAAAGTGCTCACAATATTCCAGCTGTGGTCAGACCAGCACCTTGCATAGTCTTAGTAAACCCCCTCTATTTTTAACTCCATTTCCTTCAGAAATAAGGCCAACATTCCATTTGCTTTCTCCATTACCTGGAACTCGAAGGCTAGTCATCCATCTCTGAGATCCCCAAATACCTTTGTGCTGCAGCCTGTCTCTATTTAAATAATATTCAGATCATTTAAAAGTTCTACAAAAGTGCATAACTTTACATTTTCCCACATTTTATTTCATCTGCCAATCTGTCACCCACTGAACATGTCTATATCCATCACTAGACTTTTTGCCTCATCTTCACCACATACTTTCCCATCTATTCTTGTGTCATCCATGAACTTGGTGATGGTACATTCACTTTCCTCATCCAAGTCATTATTATTTATTATATATAATTGCAGCCCAGCATTAATTTGTGGCACTCCAGTAATCACAGGTCGCTATTCTGAAAATCTTGCCCTTTACCTCAATTCTCTATTAGTTAGCCAATACTCTATGCCTGCTAATGGACTGCTCTCAGCACAATGGACTGGTATATTATGCACTGAAAATGTGTTGCTGGAGAAGCGCAGCAGGTCAGGCAGCATCCAGGGAACAGGAGAATCGACGTTTCGGGCATAAGCCCTTCTTCAGGAAGGGCTTATGCCCGAAACGTCGATTCTCCTGTTCCCTGGATGCTGCCTGACCTGCTGCGCTTCTCCAGCAACACATTTTCAGCTCTGATCTCCAGCATCTGCAGACCTCACTTTCTCCTGGTATATTATGCAGCCTTGTGCAGTAGCTTATCATATGTCCTTCTGAAACTTCTGCTTTGGGCTTGATTCTTAATTGTATTGATCACCTGACACCCGTTATAAGCATGCTTCCTTCTATCTCCTTTGTCATCTATCAACCTCTGGATTTGTTTGTCCTACCTTTCCATTTCGAGGGAATGTACCTTGATGATACTCAAACCATCTTCTCTTTGAATAGTGTTCAGCTACTGTTTTTACATGCCAGCCTTTAGTTTCAGTCTATCCAGCCCAGCTCTGACCTTACGTGATTGTGGTCTGCTCATCTGTCACATTTAATGAGTTTAACTAACTACTGCATCTCTTCCCACCTTGAATAAGTTCTTCTTCTCTGTCCGACAGATTAGAATGGAAATCCTTTCTTCTTACTCACCATCATTACTTCCAGTCTTGCTTCTGCTGTTTGACAAGGTACATGCCAAGACTCACTTCCTCAGGATCATCACATTCCTTGGTGACTGCCTCTGGCTTAGATGACATGGGCTGCTTTCAACTGAGGCAATTCATTTGCACTACCTGTTGTCCCCATTATCAGCTATCCTCCTTCTCTGGCTTACTATCAACCATCCCTGCTGAATTTTTTTTTTCAGTTTCAGCTCTGCCTCCTTCCATTCACATCTTTACACATTCCACCACCATCATCGGCATAAACACCACCTTCTCTTAGCCACTATCAGTTCTGAAGAAGATTCACTGGACATGAAACATTAACTCTGTTTTTACTCTTGACCTGCTGAGTTTCTCCAGCAATTTCTTTTCCTCCTGGTTTTCACACCCCTGCTCAAGTGACTTATACCCTCTCCAGCAGCGCTACTAAAATTTCCCAAAAGGAACTCAGCCTGGCTCCATTCAGAGAAAGCCAGTCTAGTTTGTACAGGTACCATCTGTCCCAGAGCAAGTCTCGGTCTCCAAGAAATCTGAAGATTTCTCTCTTGCACCATCTTCCAGCTACACATTCATCTGCCTTACCTTCCTATAACTCACCTGCATGTGGGTTGGGAAGTTATCTGAAGATTACCACTTTAGGAGGCCCTGCTTGCTAATTTTCTATCCAAATCAATAAATTTGATTTCAGGATCATATCCCCCTTCCTATGTTCATGTTCCCCATGAAGGATGCCCTATGGTCATTCTGGGACACCCATGACCCTAGAAACAGGAAGGCAACAGACCACCCTGAAGTACCCGAATCATGCCCACATCCCATTAATTAATTAAAGAAAAGATGTGCACCCAGCACCAGACCAGGGGCCCAGTGCTCCAGGAATGCCAAGAGGTTATTCCTGCCTTCATGAAAACAGGCACATCTGAATAGTGGCAACATGAGATTCACTCCTCTCCTGCCACACTTACTTTCACTTTCCCTCATCCACATCGTTTATGTTCACTCCCACCACAGTTTTATCAACCTTAGGCAGGTTTTTAGTTATGGCCAGTTGAATTTCATTGATTTTCTTTTGCTGGCTCCACCTTGTCCACATTGCATAACCACCAATTGACGTAATTTAATTTTCTAATTTCTTGCCCTGCCCTAAAATCAAGTGTCCTGTTGTTATGGACCAGGCTAAATATCCTCAATTATATTAAGAAGATAGCCTTTATTTTAAAGGCAAGTACCAGACGTTGTGTTCCAGATGCAGTTCTGTTGGTCAAATTACCAGTCTTGAAGCAAAACACACTTTATACATACACCATAGTTAAAATACAACAAAAGAAAGAAGAAATTAAATAACTCTACTGGAAACCTTAACAGATTAGTAGATTATTTAACTACTAAACAGTGCTGTTCCAATGTAGTAATATCCAATAACATACCCTTTGTAAAAACAAATTCAGTCAAATAGATTGTCTCACAGGCAATTCTCCAGTCCGTGAATAAAAACATCAAGAGAAAACTCAGAGAGAGAGTATTAGGGAGAGATGTACTGTAGCTTCCAAATCCAGCTTCAAGATCCCAAAGAAACTGAAAGAAAGCAAAACTAAAAATTCCGGTTTTTGGGAACTTTACTCCACAAATTCAGGCTACTTCTATTGTGCCAATACTGAAAAAAAAAATTCAAGGCTTCACAAGCTGTTTATTTTATTGGTATCAAAAAGACAGCTCAGCACCTTGGTCTTTAAACTCTCTTCAACAAAAAAGGATGAAAAACACCTCTTAAAGCCATCGTATCATTACACTATCATTCATATCCGTGCTGGATTTCACCGGTTCTCTATTTCTTAAAGAATTGAATTTAAAATCTTCATCCTTAAATCTTTCCACCCTAGTGTCCAAATCCTTCTACTTTTTCATATACTTTTTCTCTGAGTTTGTTTCTTTAGAATATTCCTTCCTTCCCTCAACCCATTATGGGTAGCAGTTAATTCTCCTCCTGGATATACCATCAGTCCTATTGATCCATTGATCCCTGGCCATCAGTATTGAATAAATCCCATATGAACTCATCAAATTATATTCTGATCTGGAAACCTATATTTTTAAAGCCAACAGAAGGGATGAATAAAGACGTAAGATTCTGCTGTTTTGAACAACAAGGATACAAGTTGAACAGTGCTCCAATCTACATTATGTTGTATTCTAAAACCCAGAATTTAAATGTGATAAACTGGAGTAATGTACTGTGATTGACAATCCACAGCAGATATAGAAATAGCAAATATATTTAAGACAGATCCCACAACTCCTTTGAGACATTAATGACACAGTGAGGCATCAAATCTCAGTAAATGTTACAAAGCATTACAATTCTTCATTTTTGCTGAACCAACTTGAAATTCCCATTCCATCACACACTCCCTCAACATTTGCTCCATCATTATGCATAATTTCAGCCTACAACATGCAGAGTATCTCAGATTCCTGGGAGTGGGAAGTAAGAAGAGAGATCTTGTTTGCTGGGTTGGCTAGATGGTTGGTGTGGATTGATCCCTGTTCCAGCTGAGTTAGATTCAGGACCTTCCTCCTTGCCCTACATATGGTGGAGATTGTAACAGAGTGGGATCTACCTTCGGCCACAGAATTTAAGATGCCACAATGCTGGTTTTATTCAGCTATAAAGCCAGTAAATCTAAAATCCAATTATATTTTATGAGCATAAAAGGACAAAGCGACAGTTCAGAGTGTGAAAAAAAATCAGAACCTCTATTGAGCTGAACTCTCATTCTAAACTTGTGTCAAGTGTCATGAGATAAGTAGCAGATCCACCTACACTCCTTGGCAAAGTTACAGTAAACCCTAAGCACTGTAACTTGGCTCAGCAGCCACTGTTCCCCATAAGGACCACCAAAGCTGCTTTATCTCAGAGTGCACAGAAGTCTGCAGCAGATTTACTGCTTCAATCTACGCACTGGGAAATGAAACTAGTTTACAAGCTGAATTTCAACATTTTCTCCTCAGCTTTATCTGCAGTGGGAGCACAAAACAGCAGAACTTCTCCCTGTCTTAAGGATGTGCCCTCTGCTGGGGTCAGGTTGCCTTGAACAAATCCAGTCGATTCTGTGGTTCCTGTTGAGAGATGTTTTTTTGAAAATAAAAGCATTTTTCTTTACTGTGGGGAAATGTGGCCAATGATGCTTGTACTACAGGTCAAGTTGAAAGGAAAGTTATTGAAAAACTGCGAGGCACATACAAGTGATCATTCTGAAAGGTTTTGGCCCTGCAAATTTTAAAATGCTCCTTTACAGTACATTGAAGATTTTTTATATCCAATTTATTCTTACTTATCCAATTGCAAATCAGAGAATCATCTGCAAAAGGCTTTGCTCCATGTTCCTGCACTGTTACCTCTGGTTCCCCAAGAATTTCTAGTTGGCCCCGTCCTGATTCTGCGCTATATGCTGTGTCTCAGTGAGAACATCCAGAAATATGTCAGGGTTTGTGGGTACATTGATGACCCTCAGATCTACCCCTTGTCACCTCTCTCACTCCCCCTCTCCCTTCCTCTATATTTTCAGAATGGTTGCATGAAATCCGGTGCCGAATGAGCAGTAATTTCTTCCAAATGAAGATTCTAACAACAAGTTTCATTTCCTTCCATCCTTGTTACGAACTCCACTTCCCTCGCCACAAACTCCATCCCTTTCCTGGCAACTTCAGAGGCCGAATCTGACAGTTTGCAATCTCAGTGCTATGTCTGAATCCAAGGTCATATATCATATGATCATATATCCATGCTGTCACTAAGACCATCTATTTCCATTTTTTTTGTTTTAAATTCACTCATAGAACGTGGATGTTGCTGGTAGACCAGCATTTATTGCCTGTACCCACCTCCACTGCATCCTCTGGCAGCTTGTTCCATACACACACCACCCTCTGCATGAAAAAGTTGCCCCTTAGCTCCCTTTTAAATCTTTCCCCTCTCACCTTAAACCTATGCCCTCTAGTTTGAGACTCCCCTACCCTGGGAAAAAGACCTTGGCTAGTCACCCTCTCCATGGTCTTCATGATTTTTGTAGAATAATATTTAGGTATTTGGCTGTTTTGTTCACTTGGAAAGAAGTGTCACACATTCACATTGAAAATTGAGTTTACTTTGTTATTTTTACCTATTTTATATGAAAAAATCAGTAAAGATATAAAGATTCCCCACAACCTGCATAGCATGAAAAGGTTGCCCCTTAGGTCTAGGGCGGCACGGTGGCTCAGTGGTTAGCACTGTTATCTCACAGTGCCAGAGACCCGGGTTCAATTCCCGCCTCAGGCAACTGTCTGTGTGGAGTTTGCACATTCTCCCCGTGTCTGCGTGGGTTTCCTCCAGGTGCTCCGGTTTCCTCCCACAGTTCCAAGATGTGCAGGTTAGATGAATTGGCCATGCTAAATTGCCCGTAGTGTTAGGTGAACGGGTAAATGTAGGGGAATGGGTCTGGGTGGGTTGCTCTTTGGAGGGTCGGTGTGGACTTGTTGGGCCTGTTTTCACACTGTGAGTAATCTAATCTAATCAGCAGTTGCAAGACCCAGGTTAGGAGTGTGATGGCCACTTGCTTCAATAAGTACAGCTCCAAAAACACTCAAGGTGGCATCCAGGACAAAGCAGCTTGCTTGATTGACACCACATCCAAAACCTTCGGCCTCCAACATAGACACTCAGTACCTCCAAGGTGCACAGCAGAAATTCACCCAGATTCTTCCAAACTCATAACCACTGCCATCTGGAAAGACAAGGGCAGTGCATACATGGAAATGCCAATACACATAAGGTCACATCCATGCCACTTAGAAACATAAATCAACATTCAGTCAGTATTGCTGGATGCAAATGTGAGAATTCCCTTGCAATAGCATTGGGGGGGCTTCCCAAATAGAATTGACTGCAGTGGTTTAAGAAGGCAGCTCGCCACCACCTTCTCAGAAGGGAAAATGGGGGTGGACTATAAATGCTGGCTCAGACAATGATGACCACATCCTGTGAGTAAATAAAATTGAAGACGGATCCATTGCAAGTTGGCCACAGGGAATGGTTTATCTATTGCACCCTCTGGAAGTTTGGCATTGCTAGGCATGTTGGGGCACTGTTTTGTCTTCAGATCTCAAAAGCAGATTCCTTTGGCTTGTTGAAACGTAGTGAAAAATATTTACATCATAAAATAAAAATTTCAAAGATAATTTAATATTTCAAATGGTAGCATGGTTTGATTAATGTGCATCCATCCAGTTTGATGTTCAGTCACTTATCTCAGCTGAAACCTTCAAATGAAAGACTTCGGAGTTATTTTCATTGAAGACACTTTGGTTCATTTCAGAGCCTTTAATGAATAATCTGGAAAAAGGCAGCTGAAATTGCAAGAGTGTTCATTATAAAAGTTCACTTGTTGATCTGTATCATTACAATTTCTGCACCTTGTAATTCATATGTTGATTTTTTGTGTTTTCGACGATGAATTTCAGTGTGAACTCTCATTACCATAGCTATCTTAACGACATTTTAAAAAAAGTTGATTTCCAACAATATAGCCTCAGGTTCCACATGAGGACTGAAGGATTTTTTTTTGTTTTTTTTCAAGGTACATTATGCTGTTAACATTGTACAGATCCAAAGAAGCCTTGTGGAATGATGAGCCCATGTCTGGACATGATAAGCCTGTGGTATGGATTTAAGCATGCACCATTACTTGGCAAGAAGCAAGTCTGAAAAAGTTTTATTTAAATGGTAAATGATTCACTATTGTGCTTAAAAGGGAAAATGATTTTCTATATATGATCATGGATAAAAAAACCCAGAAAGAAATTTATGGTAAATTGCAATTATAACAAGAACAAATGCAATCTATTGCAAATTTGCTAAGAATTGATAATCAAACGTCTGTAACGTACAATGCAAACTTCAGTTCACCTTTAGTAAAACATTACATGTTAAACAGACATCAAAATTCCAATGCTTCTATTCTGAAAGTAAAGCATAAGGTTTTGAGAGCTCTTGTGCTGCAGTGGTGGTGTCCCTTCCTTTGAGCCAAGAGACAGAGGTTCAGGTCCCACCTGCACCAGAGGCGTGTAACAGCAACTCTGAAAAGTTTGATTTGAAAACAAAAGAAAGGGTTGCATTATACCTCATAGTCTACGTCCCTATATCTTCAAGAGACATGCTCATGATATAATCAGTATGTTATACAGTCATAGAGAAGAGGGTTCTTGGCCTATCAAGTTTGTGCCAACAAACAATACTAGGGTGGTGTGGTGGCAGAGTGGTTAGCAGTTCTGTGTCACAGTGCTAAGAACCTGGGTTTGATTCCACTCTCGGGTGACTGTCTGGGTAGACATTGCATGTTCTCCCTGTGTCTGCATGCATTTCCTCCCACAGTCCAAAGATGTGCAGGCAAGGTGGATTGGCTGTGCTAAATTGCCCATAGTGTCCAGGGATGTGCAGGCTGGGTGGATTAGTCAGGGAAAATGCAAGGATAGGTGGGAGGGTCAGTATGGGCCAAATGGCCTGTTTACATACTGTAGAGATTCTATTATTTTAATGTCCTTTGGCCCAGCGCCTTGAACATTATGACATTTCATGTACTCATCCATGCACTTTTTAAAAGGTTCGAGATTTTCCATCTCTGCTACCATTCTGGGTAAATGCATTCCAGATTCCCATCACCCTCTGAGTGAAAACGTTTTTCCTCAAATCCTCTCTAAACTTCCTGCCCTTCACCTTTATTATTGACTGTTCAAATAAGGGGAACAACAGATATCTACTCATCCGTTCTGTCGATCTTGTGCACCTCATTCAGGTGACCACTCAGCCTTACATGCTTGAAAAAGAAAACTCCTTACCTATCCAGCCTTTCTTCACAGATGAAATGCTCCATCCCAATTGATATTTGGGTGAATCTCCTCTGCACTCCCTCCAGTGTAATCACATCCTTCCCATAGTGTGATGACTGTAGCTGCACACAGTGCTCCCATGTGGCCTAATAAAGTTTTATATAGCTCCACATAGCCTCCCTCCTCTCAATCTATGCCATAACTGAGAATTACAAGTGTCCTGCATGCTTTAGCTACCTATTTCCTGACCTGCCACCTTGAGGAATCTGTGGACAAGCACCACAAGATCCCTCTGTTTATCTGAGCTTTCTAGAGTCCTACCACTCATGGATTATTCCCTCATCTTGTTACCTCCTCCAAAGTGCATCACTTCATACTTTTCAGGGTTAAATTTCATCTGCAAATGATCTGCCCATTTGACCAACCCATCTATATCTTCCTGTAATCTTAGACCTCCTTCCTCACTATTAACCAACTGGCCAATCTATGTGCCATCTGCAAAGTTACTATTCTACGGACCCACACTCTCATTTATATATACACATCACAAAATAATAAAAGACCCAGTGCTGATTCCTGTGGTACATCACTGGACACCGGCCTCCAGTCACGCAGTCAGTAGTCATGAAGGCTGGTATGGAAAACCCACTGGTACCCTTTTAGATAGAAATGGACCTAATAATCAAAGGAGTGATTTTCCTTGTTGTCCTCTCCCCAGCTGTCTTCTGGAGTATACTTAAAATGTGCTACTCCTGACCAGTCCTGTTCAGATCCCCGAATATCTTCCAATTTCCCAGCATGGGTATGTAACCAGATAGAACCCAGCACCAGTGATGGGAATAAGATCATCATCAGCAGTCTTTCAGATCTGCAGCTCTTCTCAAACCTCAATTCCTGGGGCTTCCTGGAAGTCAACAGGTTCCAACTGAAATCTAATTTACTATGCTAAGCTAAAGGTAAATAACAGAAATTGCTAGAGAAACTCAGCATGTCTGGCAGGATCTGTGGAGAGAAAGCAGAGTTCACTTTTTAGGTTCAGTGACCCTTCATCAGAAAGTTCCTTACTTGCTGTTCCTTGGCATTCCCCATAGAGCTTCCAGTTGCTGGGACCTCAAGGACAGGCTACAGCATCAGCTCTAACTGGCTGCCCAGTGCTTGGATACCTAGCAGATGAAAGTAGAGGCTAAATGCTAGCTCCTGGCTCATTTACATGGTGTAATCTGGCCCACGCAAGACCAGGAAAGTCATTCCTTCTATCTCTTATTCATTTGTTTTCAATTTTGTGAGGGCACAGGCTCAAAAAGAGAGTATTTGAACAGCTAATTTATGTGGCTAATAATAAGAACACCAAGGTAGTCTAAACAACTTGCAGGATGGACGTGGTTAAAGAGAATACCTGTATTCATTTCAATTTTCTGTGTGGGCTGTATGGTACATACACATTTTGTAGCTGTTAAAAGGCAAAAAATTCCAAACAGGAAGCTTCATCTCATAAAATCAATACCACTTCGTAAAATTTAGACTCATTTACCAGCAGTGTCATATGCCAGGTTTGTCAATACAGGCAATATTTTGCATTTAAAACATGATAATTGTTCCTGCTTATACAAGTCCTTCTATTAAAAATTAGGTCGTGGGCTAGCAGTTTTGATAACCAGATAAATGACACACGTGAAAAGTCACCTATGTTATTCGATACCACATAAAATTGCTGCTTTTATGTGGAATTTGATTTCCAATTAAAGAATAGCAATGCAAAATATACACATGGAAGAGACAGGACAGCATTTCAGAATTCAATAATGTCGGATGAGTCTGAATGCACAAGTCCCAAAGATCTAAGTGCAGAATAAACAGATATTTTAATCATCATGTATTTGCTTGGTATCAGTTACATTTGTCCCACTGATCATTCGTTGTAAATGTAAATCCAGCCAGAATTAATTATTATAATTCTTGCTACTGTAAGGATACCACAGACAAACTTAATTGAAGACAGTGTTTGCTGCAGCTTGTTGATACGTTTAATATCAGTAGCAGCTGGGTATGTTTGGAGTTTAGAAGATCAGCTACCACTTGCCAAAATTGAGCCCTGGTGCTAAAGATAACCAGCATCCTGTCTCCTGGTTTCTTTCAGGTTCATTTCAATGCACTGAGTCATGCCTCTTGGCACAAAACCTCTGAGCTTTCTGTTGTGGACACAGGATGCAGAAGTGAGTAAGGTAGAACCAGAGGTTACTGTAAACATATTAATACTAGAATGTTGACGGAGCAAGTCTCTGGTGTTGGTGAGGAATCCGACACCGAAAGGAGAAAGGAGCTAGTGATATGCAGGTACAGGCTTTTACAGAATAGTCAGCCACAGAGGACATAGCCAGTAAATGGAGCCTTTGTGAAAGAAAAGGCTGGAAACTCTATGAGGGGGAAATGACTGTTTTCCAGCCGAGAATGTCCAATCCATGTAATACAATGATGTCGCTGTAGTACTGAATAAAAGGTAAATAGTGCCAAAAGTAAATCTTTCAGATCACTGGGGCTAAATTAAACTGATTTTTGCAAGTTCAGCCAGGATGTAAAACCATAATATGATGCAATTTGTGCTGAATTTCCCTGTTTGAAGGAGTACTTCATGGAAACAAACGTCACTAACAAATTAAATTTTTCTTCTTTATTAACATCTGCTAATAGAAACCAATAAATGTTGAGTTGGATTTTGTAAAATTATATACATAGCCAACTTGTAGAATAATAAAAATCAGAGCTCCAAAGTTAAAGTATATTCGCTTACATAATAAGCATGGATGTTGAGCAGAATTTCTGTTCATATGTTGGGTGTTCTCAACTTATTAATTAGATTCCATTCTTTTAAGAGATGGTTTCAGATAGTGATTTTAGGATAATCTCCTTAAAAGCATTTATCTTTTGTTCAAAACTGGTTACAAATGGGAAATGCCATGTGGAGCCCTTTGACAATCCATGTTAATAAATTCTCTCTTTTAGGCAACATCAAGGGTTACAGTCAGTGTTATGTGCATTGATGTAGCTCAAATTGTGTGGCTTATTCAGTGAATGGAAAATTTTAGTAATGAACATTGAGGAGCGCTTCAGAGTTGAATTAAATTTCATTGTGGGAAGAGTGTGAGAAGGGACCTTGTAAAAAATATATAAATTAGTGTTGATTAATATATTTTGAGGTGTACGGTGCCCCTATTTCTAGTCTAGAAACACTGTATGAGTTGTAGTACCATTCCAGGACTTTTTGTTTATGGGAAGTGTGTTTGTAACATGGTCAAATGGATTGATTCTTAACCTGTTAGTCCTTCCTGGACATCTAATTGTAGGTGCTGAAGGTAGGGAAGTTTCCTACTCAACTATCCTGCATAATGTAATGGCAAACCACTGCATTGTTATACCCAGGAGCGTAGACCAATAGATATCCATGTCCCAACTTATGGCAGGAGAAAAGACAGACAGTTGACTGAAGGTCCTTCAACTTGGAAGACGAACATTGACCAACAGAACCTATTCAACCCTTAGACGAACTTTAGGTGAGACCAGCTACAATATATTGGAAAACTAGAACAGACTTAGCAAAAATAGCTTATCCAATGGCAGCTAGGTCCCTTTAAAAAGGAACAGTGCTCGATAAATAATAGTTTGTGAAAAATATTGTGGATTAAAGGGCTAAGAAAAAGAAATCACTTGGTTGGATTGTTACTGTGTGGCTTTCAGAACACAGAAACAGGTCCTTTGGCCTAACTAGCTTGTGCTAGTGTTTCTGCTCTACACAAGCTGCTGCCCACATTAATTCATCCAACACCATCTACATATGTTTCCACTCCTTTCTTCAACATGCACTCACTTAATTGCCCATCAAGGCATCTGTGCTATTCACCTCAACTAATTCATCTACTTCTACATTCCATTAACTCTCTTGGAAGAAGTATAAGCTATTATTTGAGTATTAGTAGCTAACTAATTTATAGTTATGGCCCTTAGTTCAAGATTCTCCAACAAGATTAGATTACTTACAGTGTGGAAACAGGCCCTTCGGCCCAACAAATCCACACCGCCCCGCCGAAGCGCAACCCACCCATACCCCTACATGTACCCCTTACCTAACACTACGGGCAATTTAGCGTGGCCAATTCACCTGACCTGCACATCTTTGGACTGTGGGAGGAAACCGGAGCACCCGGAGGAAACCCACACAGACACGGGGAGAACGTGCAAACTCCACACAGTCAGTCGCCTGAGGCGGGAATTGAACCCGGGTCTCTGGCGCTGTGAGGCAGCAGTGCTAACCACTGTGCCACCGTGCCGCCCAAGAAACAAAGGAGAAGTGGCAATATGTTCTCTACATCTACCTTATAAAGACTCTTGCATAAATTTTTAACCTTTTCCTGAGTAACAAGCCTAGTCAATCTATCCAGAGAAGTAGACAGGATCTTCCCAGCCTTTGAATGACATCTACAACTGAGAAAAAGTTGAGAGAATCATGTGAGATCAGAAGTAAAGTGGTTCCTGGCAGCAGAAGAAAAAAAGTCCCATTTTTTAAGCCAAGTGTTGAATGGAGAGATAAGGTTTTTGCTGGCGAGTGGCAAGAGACCTATTAGCATGCATTAAAAAACTCATGTAATCTCATTGCTCTGCAGTTTCCCATTCCTACCCTCTGGATAGTAACTAGATGGCAACAATTCCCAACATGAAAGTTGGAGCAATTACTTCACCACTTCAGCTCGCTCTTTGCTCCTCTGGGCCACCACCTTTGACATCCTGCATTAACATCTCATGGTCTGCTCCACGAGCAGTGACCACACATTCTACCCTGTCTATGAGGAACTCCAGGCCCTGTCAGCAAAGTGCCTGAGCATTAACCTCCCCAGGTGGCTTTTTGCTCATTTACCTACAATCACATGGCTCGTAAATTCTGTTTTGAACTCAATGTTCAAAATGATGTTCTGACCTTTTAAAAAAAGGAAAAACAAAACAGAACTGATAAACCATCTTTTTCCACCTTAAAACTCAAGTTCACAAGTAATAACCCCCAGAAAGAGCTTGGTACACTGTTTCAAAGCCTGCAAATGAATTTGGATGAATTCTGAACTATCAGGGGGAATAGTGCAGAACTTCAAAAAGACACACACAGGTTTGCTGGAATAAGTGACAAGTGGCAGACAAAATTTAATGCAGAAAAGTGTGAAGTGATTTATTTTGTTAGGAAGAATGCAGAGAGACATCATGAAATGAAAGTTTACAATTCTAAAGGGGCTGAAGAAGCAAAGGGACCAGTGTGTATGTAAACAAATTATTGAAGATGGGGAGGACAGATTGAAAGCAGTTAATAAAAGTATGTGGGACTCTGGGCTTTATTGGCATTGAATACAAAAGCAAGGAAGTTATGTTAAATCTGTATAACAAACTGGTTTGGCCTCATCTGGAATACTACATCTGACTCTGGGTATTTAGCTTTGAGAAGATTGCAAAGAATGGAGGAAACATTCACAAGAACAGTGACAAAAATGAAGAGCCTTACTTACATGGATATGAAGCTAGGATTGCTCTCCTCAGAGAAAAAAACAGGTTAAAGGAAATTTGATAGATGTGTTCACAGTCATGAGGAGAATGACAGAGTGGATAGGAAGAAATTGAACCCATTAGGGGAAAAAAATCAAAACTCAGAGGACGAAAGATTTAGGTAATAGGCTATAATCATTCTTTCATTCAAAGCCTCTATTTTCTCAGATGGGTTAAGAACTGTTAGAGTTGGATGGAAACAATCTGGCTGTTATAAACACATTAATCGAGAAAAACATGTCAGGTTATGTTGAGGCACATTAAAGGAAATTTTTTAAAAAAAATTTAAAAATCACATGAATTCAAAGAATAAAGAAATAAAAGATACAGATGACACTGAAAATTAGATTTTCACTGCAATATCTAAGTAAAGGATACATTTCGCATTTGCTTGCATGATGTAAATTTCCAATCGTAGATTATAGAAGGTTTTCAATATATGTCAGATCTAGCACGATACTTTACTTTTGAAATCCAAGTTTGAATCAATATACCTCTTCATTGATTAGTAAATTCTTGGTTATTCATGGACTTTGATCTTCCATCACTGACATGCTGGCTGGAATTTTGCCACAGTGACTGAAGTCCAACCTGCTAGGACAGAAAGTGACCCAACGTTTTGGCTCTAAGAGCTGCCAAAACAACCAGAGACAGAGGCAATCACACTGCTGTTAGTAGTGGTGAGTGATGAGGCTGCGACTGTTCAGAGACCAAAGTGCCCTTGAAGGGTGATAAATGAAGTCAGGAGACTTCAGACCTTCGTGATTATGGTCAAAGTGCTTTAGTATGATTCACTGTTGGGGACAGGCTTTGCCTCTGGCCGTGTGAAGGGAAGGGAACAGTCAGGACCTCACCATGGACCATGAAATGGAACTGGCCTGGGAGGCAGCCAGGTATCACTCAGGAGACTTCCCACACAGCAAACCCGCTCCCACCACCTTGTGGCACATAGAAAACTGGCCCATTGAGAAACTGTTCCTTAACTGGCCCTTAAATTGCTATGTTGGGCTCCAGGCACATAGCTGATCTGCAAACTCGTTACCATTGGCAAAATGTCACTGCAGTCAGAAGATGCTCTTGCTGTGCCTCTCTCAGCCATGCTGTTAGTCTCCTAGCCCATCACCAAAGGCCTGAGGAGGCAACAGCCTCTAGGTTTGGATCTACACTTAAGACGTACTGCTTTCAAGATATAAAAATGCAGTCCACCTATTACAAATGATCTCTTTAGGAATATTTTCCTTACGTGATTGCTAACAAAGCAAGATAACATTGCTGATTCTTTTGTTACTTCTCTTTCCGAAAAAAAAACAAGCTCCTATGGAATTGTTAACACTCTCTTCTCTCCCGTATATTCTAAATGAAATCACACTGTCCTCTGAGGTGAAGCATTTTTCAGCCTTTTTCTTCTGTTCACTATGTTTTCTCTTCGGGCACGGTGTCTACTTTCTGCTTAGTTCAGAAACAGAGAAATAGAGCTCTCTATATGTTTATGTTTTCCCCTCAAAACACTTCTCAGAAATGTTTTCATCTGCCTTGCTGTTTACTATCTTGCTGGCCTGTGGTTTTGGATGTTCTTTATCAATATTATATGACTAGACTGAGGCTTGTCTTGGTTTTTAAATTATAGCCTTTCTCCCCAGTGAAAGTGCCATCAGTATTTGACTTGGCATTTTGCAACACACCCAACAGCTAACAAAGCAAACATGTCCAAACTAGAGTTCAGGGTAGGCAGCAGCAATTATTTACACAGCATCTTTAAAAATAGCTTTTTCAAACATTCTTTCATGGGTTGTGGGCATCACTGCCAAGACCAGAATTTATTTAAACCCATCCCTAACTGCCCTTGAACAGAATGGTTTGCTCAACCATTTTAGAGCTCAATTGAGAGTAAACCACATTGCTGCAGGTTTGGGGTCACATAAACTAGACCAGGTAGAGATAACAGATTTCAATCCCTAAAAGGATGTCAGTGAACCAAATGGATTGTTTTACAAACAACTCTTGCTTCATGGCTGCCATTACAGAGTCCAGCTTTCAATTCACAATTTTAATAATGTCATTCTCATCCTACCAACTACTATGGTAGGATTTGAACCTATGTCCCCAAGGTGTAGCGTTGGCCCCTGCATTACTAAAGCAGTGACGTTATCACTATTCCACCAACTCCCCCACCTTGATAACATATAGGTACAGCAGAAACACTCTATTGAGGATATATTAAGAGGCATGAGGAGCATATCATCAGGAGTTGGAGGGATGACTATCAGAAAATTTCAAGAAGTTTGGATTGAGAGGTGAACAGACCCAAGGACAGTGTTGCAGACAGGAAGTCTAAGATAGTTGAAAACTTTGGCACAAGAGGTAAACAAAATAAAGGAATCTCAGAAGGTGAACACCGCAGAACTGAATGTGGATGAGGAAATGAAGTTGGAGGAAATTGCAGGGTATGTTGAACATGGGTTGGTCTGAAAACAAATTGATCTGAAAACAAACTGATCTTAAATTCAAGTTGGTGATGGCAAGGAGTTAATGTGGACTAACCATGTTGGTGATGTCAAGGAAATATGCCTTAGTGCAGGGCAGGCAGACCAACTGTACTTTGTTTTTGGTGTTTAAGGAGAGTAGACAGCAGGAGCTAAGGATAACATTAGATAATGAGACTTAAATAGTTACAAAATTCAGAGATAAATGTTTGTCAACAATATGGGGAACTTTGTTGTAAGTTTGATTTTTCCCAATTCTATCACTGAAGGTGCTCACTACACGTTTTAATGTATGAGAGTTCACACTCAACAAAATGATAATGTTTGGATAGAAAGAGTGTTATATATTCTGTATATCTCAGAAACTAGTGTGATCTTCTGTATTGGTAAATTTGCAACAGGTTTATTTACAAGAGGATGCATTGTACCTGTAATTATAATTGCGGCACGGTTGCTCAGTGGTTAGCACTGCTGCCTCACAACACCAAGGTCCCAGGTTCAATTCCAGCCTTGAGTGACTGTGTGGAGTTTGCACATTCTCTATGGGTGTGCTCTGGTTTCCTCCCACTGTCCAAAGATGTGCCGGTCAGGTGAATTGGCCATGCTAAATTGCCCATAGTGTTAGGTGCATTAGTCAGAGGGAGGTGGGTCTGGGTGGGTTACTCTTCGGAGGGTCGGTGTGGACTGATTGGGCCGAAAGGCCTGTTTTCACACTGTAAGGAATCTAATCTAATCATAAAATCTTGACATTCATTCCTACTGCTCAGCTTCTAGTAGCTTTTGTGATTTCTGTTTAGTTCACTCTGACGCTGCACCCAGGCTTAACCAATCAAACAGTGAGCAGAACAGCCTGACTCTCAGACACAGAAAGAATTGAACACCACAAACAGCAACTGTAACTTATATAATGTCACATTATTTAAAACAAACAAAATCCCAAAACACTCATCACAATTTTTTTTCACCTAATTATTCTGATTAGTAAGCTTCATCTCTCAGGTTCACCGATGATTCTGAAGTACTTCTTTTGCTGCTTCTGTAGTACTTAGTGAGATATGATGTACCATAATTTAAATGTGCCTCAACTTATGGAGGGTAGATTGATAAGAAAAAGACTTGTATTTATAATACCTTTCAGAAGTTCACTTTACAATGGTGCTCTTTTGAATCATTGTCATAATTTAGGTAGCAAGGTGGTTAATTCACACACAAAACTGCTTCAAACAGTAGTCCTACAACTCATCCGCTTTATCCTCGATCGCAACGTCTTCACCTTTGACAATCAGTTCTTCATCCAGACACATTGGACAGCTTTGGGGACCAAATTTGCACCCCAATATGCCAACATCTTCATGCACAGGTCCGAACAAGACCTCTTCTCTACACAGGACCTCCAACCAACATTATACTCCAGGTACATTGACGACATTTTCTTCCTCTGGACCCTGGGCAAGGAGTCACTGATAAAACTACACAGTGACATCAAGTTTCATCCCACCATCAAACTCACCATGGAGTACTCTCGACTGTCTGTCTCATTCTTGGACAAATGCGTCTCCACCAAGGACAGACACCTCAGCACGACACTCTACCGCAAACCCACAGACAACCTCACAATGCTACACTTCTCCAGCTTCCACCCAAAACATATTAAAACAGCCATACCCGATGGACAAGCCCTACACGTACACCGGATCTGCTCAGATGAGGAGGAACGTGACAGACACCTGGAAGTACTCAGGGATGCCCTCACAAGAATGGGGTACGATGCTCAACTCATCGACCACCAGTTCCGATGTGCCCCAGCAAGGAACTGTAATGATCTCCTCAGGAGACAGACACGTGCTGCAACCAACAGGGTACCCTTCGTTGTTCTGTATTTCCCAGGAGCCGAAAAACTATGCCATGTTCTTCGTGACCGGCAACACATTATCAATGAGGATGAGCACCTCACCAAGACCTTCCCCACACCTCCACTACTTGCCTTTAAACAACCGCCAAACCTCAAACAGATCATTGTTCGTAGCAAACTGCCCGGCTCTCAGGACAACTCCATACAACCCTGTTACAGTAGGCGCTGCAAGACGTGTCAGAGTGTGGACATGGATACCACCATTACGCATGGGGACACCTCCCACCAGGTACATGGCAGGTACTCATGTGACTCAGCCAACGCTGTCTATCTTATACATTGCAGGCAAGGATGCTCTGAGGCATGATACATTGGGGAAACTAAGCAAAGGCTCTGAGAACAGATGAATGGGCACCGCACAACAATCAACAGACAGGAGGGTTCCCTCCCAGTTGGGGAACACTTCAGCGGTCCAGAACATTTGACCTCGGACCTTCGGGTGACCATCCTCCAAGGCGGACTTCGGGATAGGCAGCAGCGAAAAGTGGCTGAGCAGAGGCTGATAGCTAAGTTCTGTACCCATAGGGAGGGCCTCAACCGGGACCTTGGGTTCATGTCACACGACAGGTAACCACCATTGCACCATACACACACACAGACACTCCTACACACACACACACAGGCACTCCTATACACACTGACACATGTATACGCAGACATGCACACAGACACTCACACTCCCATATGCATCTTCTCACAGACTTAGACCACTCTACACTCACGCACACACATATACACTCTCTCTCACATAGACACTCACAAACCCCCACCCCAGACACACACACACACTCGCCCACACTCACACATGCATCCCCTCACACACTTAAGACACTCTACACTCACATACACTCTCTCTCACACTCACAACCCCCCACCCCAGACAGACAGACAGACACACACACATGCATACATACACATATACTTTTGTGGGGTGAATTTGTACTTGCAGAGTTACATTGTACTTTGCTCAAAAACTGCATGAATTCATGGAAGATTCTGTTATCTCACTTTTAGATTAGAATCAGTCTAAACATTATGGCACAGACAGAGAACACAGGGGGTTAACACCTTCAACATATTGTCTGGCAAACACCAATTTTAGATTAGATTACTTACAGTGTGGAAACAGGCCCTTCGGCCCAACAAGTCCACACCGGACCTCCAAAGAGCAACCCACCCAGACCCATTCCCCTACATTTATCCTTTCACCTAACACTATGGGCAATTTAGCATGACTAATTCACCTAACCTGCACATTTTTGGACTATGGGAGGAAACCGGATCACCCGGAGGAAACCCATGCAGACACGGGGAGAATGCGCAAACACCACACAGACAGCCTGAGGTGGGAATTGAACCCAGGTCTCTGACACTATGAGGCAGCAGTGCTAACCACTGAGCCACCGTGCCGCTCACATTACAGTTAACCTGAGAATGTAACTTTTTAAAAAAGTTTTGTGATTTGCACATGAAAGAAATGAAACTATCATGGTATTTGAACAGATGAAAGACTCAACAAATAATCAAGGTATTTTTCAATGTATAATTTCAGTTACATCACACTGTAAACTTTTGCTGTAAATTCTGTGTCTAACAATCGTGTCCTCCACTACCACCTGATGAAGGAGTGACGCTCCGAAAGCTAGTGCTTCCAATTAAACATGTTGGACTATAACCTGGTGTTGTGTGATTTTTAACTTCAAACAGTAATGACTGTATAACCTGCTTTTATAATGTTGAATGCAAAATAAATGTTGGCCAGAAAACTGGGGAAAACTCCCCTCTTCATAATAGTGACATGGAATTTTCTATATCCATTTTAGAGTGTCGATAGGGCACTGGTTTAATGTCTTAGACAAAGGGCAGTGCTTCCAACAGTGAAGCATTCCCTCAGTACAGCACTAGAGTATCAGCCTTGAGTTTTATGGTCAAACACTAGAATGTTGGCTTCCACCCTCTCACCCCACCCCAGATCCCCAATTATAGATATGGTGGCCAAGACATCAGGCAGCCTGACTACCCTTTGGCCAGTTGAGGAGTTTTAAGTTACCAATTGATAACTATGTAAAGAATTCATCCCACTGCTAGGGGTATTTTACCCATGGCTGGCTTAAGTCCACACCATGTCTGAAGCCTAGTAGTTCGCACTGGTGACAAAGAATCACTTCAATGTTGAAACAGGTCCTTCGGCCCAACAAGTCCATATCGACCATCTGAAGGATATCTCACCCAAACCCATTTCCCTACCCAATTACTCTACATTTATCCTTAACTAATACAGGAAATCTTAGCAGGACTTATACACTTAATGGTAAGGTCCTAGGTAGTTGTTGCTGAACATAGAGACCTTGGAGTGCAGGTTCATAGCTCCTTGAAAGTAGAGTTGCAGGTTGATAGGATAGTGAAGAAGGCGTTTGTTATGCTTTCCTTTGTTGGTCAGAGTATTGAGTACAGGAGTTGGGAGGTCATGTTGCGGCTGTACAGGACATTGGTTAGGCCACTGTTGGAATATTGAGTGCAATTCTAGTCTCCTTCCTATCGGAAAGATGTTGTGAAACTTGAAAGGGTTCAGAAAAGATTTACAAGGATGTTGCCTGGGATGGAGGATTTGAGCTACAGGGAGAGGCTGAACAGGCTGGGGCTGTTTCCCCTAGAGCGTCAAAGGCTGAGGGGTGACCTTATAGAGGTTTACAAAATTATGAGGGGCATGGATAGGATAAATAGACAAAGTCTTTTCTCTGGGGTCAGGGAGTCCAGAACTAGAGGGCATAGGTTTAGGGTGAGAGGGGAAAGATATAAAAGAGACCTAAGGGGCAACTTTTTCACACAGAGGGTGGTACGTGTATGGAATAAGCTGCCAGAGGATGTGGTGGAGGCTGGTACAATTGCAACATTTAAGAGGCATTTGGATGGGTATATGAATAGGAAGGGTTTGGACGGATATGGGCCGGATGCTGGCAGGTGGGACTAGATTGGGTTGGGATATCTGGTCGGCATGGACGGGTTGGACTGAAGGGTCTGTTTCCATGCTGTACATCTCTATAACTCTCTGACTCTATGGCATCCCTGAACACTATGGGCATTCTGCATTGGCCAATTCACCTAACCTGCACATCTTTGGATTATGGGACTAAGCCAGAACACCTAGAGGAAAACCAAGCGGACACAGACAGTCACCCGAGGCTGGAATTGAATCCGGCTCCCTGGCGCTGTGAGGCCCAGGTGCTAGGATAAGTTGGGGGATGGGGATAAGCCACCTCAAGAGACATCCTGGGTGCATTAGAGCACTGACTGAAGGTCATCTTTCCTCATTTACCCTCTGTCAAATCTGGCCTGTGAATCACGAGACTCCTACCCATCTCAAAGCATTCGGTGGGCTTGCCAACCTGGGCCAACTGACAATACCACTTCCCAACCACCACCACTGATGTCATGGCTTGTGGGCCAGGGCTTTTAGCCAGAGAGGGCAGGGACCACATTGCCTTGTGATATCCAGACTTGACCAAAAAAACGTTAACTTGAATGTGAGATTGCTACAAAATGCATTCTACCAAACCAATGCTTTGAAGAACTAAACATGACTAGGAAAATAAACTTCCTTTTGTGCTTTTGGCCATGAACTACTCCAAACACACAACTGATTGTCTTCTTCGATGTGTTCCGGCAAGTTTGCATGAGACTATTAAAATATAATTCACTTGTCATCAGTGAAAGCCAGTGGGAGACAGGGGGCATGAGAATGGAAGAGTAAGATAGAGACACCCAAGACACTGAGTAAAAGATACCTCTCTGAATCATCTTTGCCAACAAAATTGAAATCAGATCACTAAATCGACAATCACATTTCCTACCTTATTGTAAGTGTTCATGACAAAATTTGCAAATATGAAGCTCCCCAATACCTAGTTTTGGCTAAAGCTCTTTGCTGTGTGGACAACATGAAGTGACATCTGATTGGTTCCATGGAGGATGACAATGGTATCAAGCCCCTCCCATCTGGTGCCTTGGGGTTGTGTGTCAGGTCCCGAGAGAGAGAGAGAGAGAGAGTGAGAGCGAGAGGCTGCCAGGTCAGATGTTGGAGGTATTAGGGATCTGTAGAGTGTACCTCAGTGTGAGGTGATGCATTTTGGGAGGACTATCAAGGCAGGTGAGTGTACATTGAATAGTAGGACCCTAGGAAGTATAGAGAGCCACAAGGACCTTAGTGTTTAAATCCATAGATCATTGAAGGCAGCAGGAGCAGCAGATAAAGATGATTAGGAATGCAAAAGGACTACTTGCATTTTAGTCAAGGCATTGAATACAAGAACAAGGAAGTTATGGACGGAGCTGCACACAACTCTTGTTAGAGCACAGTTTGAGTATTCTGCACAGTTCCAGTTAGCACACCATAGGAAGGAAGTAATTGCTCTAGAGAAGGTACTAAAAAGAGATTCACCAGCTGAAGTGATTAAGCTTGGAAGAGAGACTCGATAGGTTTCCTATGGAGAGAGAAGAGGAGACCTGATTGAAATATGGAAAGTTCTGAGGGGCCTAGACAGGCTGGATATGGAGAATCATTTCCCTTTTGTCGAGGGGTCAAGAAACAAGGTCAGTTTTACAGTAAAGAGTGGAAGGCTTAGAGGGCATTTGAGCAAAACATTTTTCATCAAGAGGGCTGTGGGCATCCGGAACTTACTGTCAATAAAAGGTGGGCAGAAGTTGGAGCCCTCAACACACTATTCAAATGAACACTTGAAATTCCATAGGCTATGGGTTAAGCACTGGAAAATGAGATCCGAATAGATAGATATTTGATGACTGAGATGGAAACAATGAGCCAAAGAGCCTTTATCCTCACTGTAAAAACACTATGACTCAAGTGTCTGTGGTACATGTTGGAGGTCAGAAGAATAGTTACTCAGGAGCAGTACTAGGTAATTAATAATTAACATTTCCTGAGTAATTGTTTACTTAAATGCTACAGAACCCTCCAAAAATTCTCAGATTTAAAGGAATACTTTCCCAGTGTTACAGGCATAAGGCAATGAGAGTCGTAGAGTCATTGAGGTATACAGCACAGAAACAGACCTTTTGGTCCAACTTGTCAATGCTGACCAGATATCCTAAATTAATCTAGTCCCATTTGCCAGCACTTGGCCCATGTCTCTCTAAACCCTCCCTATTCATGAACCCATCCCGATGTCTTTTAAATGTTGCAATTGTACCAGCTTCCACCACTTACTCTGGCAGCTCTTTCCATATACGTACCACCGACTATGTGAAAAAGTTGCCTCTTAGGTCCCTTTTAAATCTTTCCCCTCTCACCCTAAACCTATGCCTTCTAGTTCTGGACTCCCCCCACCTCAGGAAAAAGACCTTGTCTATTTACCCTATCCATGTCCCTCATGTTCTTACAAATATCTATAAGGTCACCCCTCAGCCTCCTATGTTCCGGAATTTCCCAATGGAAATTGCAACTTCCCGGACAACTCCCATCGATGCTTCAGTAACAATTATCTGGCCATTGGAAAATCTGGACCAATATGTATAAAGTTATCTAACTTCTTGAGTAAATATGATAATCTTATCAGAATAACGTCTCCATCTCGTAGTCGCATGTCATCCCACTAGAATGGATGCAGTGGGTAATTTTCCTATCAATCAAGATTGGAGGCCTCACAGTTGTGTGGTTGGGATTACTTTTATGCACCTCATTTGTATGTAACTGAACTCCACTCTTACCTGAGAATTTTATGAGAGATTTATTTTGGTTTCATTGGGGAATGTTGCCGCCATGCCAGTTATGAGTTCTGTTTGGTGCAATTCATAAATACTTTTTATAGACTATCTTGGCTGCTCACTTCAGTCTAATGTTTAATGGAGTGTGTTGCTGTAAAACACACAATTACGCGAGACTGGCTCGATTTCACACTCTGCCTTCAATTAACTTGGTTGATTCCCGAGTTTTAAACACAAGATCTGTGGCAAACTGATACTGAAGCACTGAGGAAATGGTTCAAATATGACAGTACACCAAGGCTCTATCTGATCCCAGAGCTAGAAGGTTGCACTGCATTATTTTGATGTAAAGTCAGGGAATTCTGTATCATGGTCTGGGCCAATCCCTCAAATCAACATCACCAACAGATTCATTACAAGGCCATAACCAATCATGCTGCTGTCTGCAAATGAGCTGAATGCGTTTGCTATTTTACATCTCAAATGTTTCTCACCAACTGTAAAGCCCTAAAAGATATCTTCAGACTATGAGAGACACTATGTAAATACTAGTTTTTCTTTTCCCAAAATGGAAGTGAAAATCAGAAAGGAGAAAAGTGACTTGCTGATTTGCTATAACTTAACTGTACAATCATGTAAAAATGAAAATCTAGCCCTTTGCGTGCTCCATCCAAGTACTGCTAACAATCCCAGGAGGATTGCCAGTCACACATCTATAATATTTTTTCCCTCCCAAACTGGAACAGGATAGTTCATGGCATTTGTTCCATAATTGCTGTTGATAGTTTGAGTCTGTCACTCACAGCAGCACTGTCTTTGGAAATACAACCTGAGTTTCTATACATAAAATAATAGTTCCTGAATGTAACACTTCACTGTTTTACTAGTTGGGAAGAAAGGAGAGATTAAATTAGGCTTGGCAGTGAAAATGACACCAAAGCTAGCACTATGAACTGGAAACAAATAAAACAAATACTGGCACTATCCGAGGAAATGCATCTTATTACCATGTCAATACAGGGAGGAGAGAATGTTCCCCTAGTCCGGATACGTGATGTCTATATTTATTAATACATCTGATACGCTCCATTCCTCAACACTGAACTCTACTGTGAAAGTAAAGGCAGAGTTTTAACATGTTTAAAATAAAAAAAGGATAATGTCTTTTCCTTTGTGATAATTAATGTCACATTCACAAAATTCAAAGCTGTGCACTTCTGTGATTGAACCGCCTGACAAACAATAGCTGAGTTAATGTCTTGAGTGTGAACTGATGGGTCGTGTGCTACTGGACACATCTATACAAATGTTTTTCCTGGATTTTAAATGAGATGGAGCTTGGTAGACCAAATCTCAATCTCAGCGTGTCAAATTAAGGTGGTCTGACACAGTAGATGTGATTGGCCATGTTTTTCAAGTGGCACAATACATATTGCAAGATTTTAAGGCGGCCTTTAGTGGGTTTTTACAGACCTTCCCCTGCCCACCTCTGTTGCAACATCAGGATGGTTCTTCGAAATGTAATGATCAGGCATGTGAATGCCCTTTCTAGACCAATGTAAACTGGACCTTTTGATAATGGCCTCAATTCCAGTTGTATCTCACTGTTTGAAAGTAGCAGAGTTGGGTACCAACTCCCGCAGGTTAGTGCCAGCAATTTTGGTCATGGTACAATTTCCACTTGCATTGTCTATGTTACCCTGAGTATACTTTTAACAGACATGTTCATGATATCATGGCATATTACCTGAAAGTATAAAGGTCTCAGATACCATCTCACTGGGAAGCATGATATACTACAAAAAACATGCTACTGTGTAAATTAACAGTTTAATTTTAACCAAGGCACTAACGTGCCTAAGAAAGTCACGTGTGCATATTATATAGCTAGTTGTGATAAATGTCTGTTGGATGCTTCAATCAGGCATTATCCATGACTAGTTTCTTAAGTTATGAGGGAAACATAAAACTTGTTGCATCAAGTATAATACCTGGTGGGCAGGGCATGATGCAGGAGGATGCGAATGAACACTTTGCCTGCTACTGGTGAAGACAAACTCCAAAAAGACCATCAAAGCACAAGGGCTATAGTTTGGCTTACAAAAATCTTGTAGTACTGTTTTGAGTTCACATGTTGAATGTGGGAGCTCTTCTTAAAAACTATGGTTCATAGATCCCAGCAGAATACTATGTAAACTATGTGAATATTATGCATGGGCAGCACGGTGGCTCAGTGATTAGTACTGCTGCCTCACAGCTTCAGGGACTTGGGTTTGATTCCAGCCTTGAGCAACTGTCTGTGTGAACTTTGCACATTCTCCCCCTGTCTGCGTGGGTATCCTCCAGGTGCTCTGGTTTCCTCCCACTGTCCAAAGATGTGCAGGTTTGGTGAATTTGCCCATGCTAAATTGCCCAGAGGGATGTGTAGGTAAGATGCATTAGTCAGGGGCAAACATAGGGTAGGGGAATGAGTCTGGGTGGGTTACTGTTTGGAGGATTGGTGTGGACTTACTGGACCGAAGGGCCTGTAGGAATTCTAATTCTAAAAACGGAATAAATGCCATCACTTATGAAGAGTAAATGGTTTAACATGCAGCTTGAGTTACTATAATCAATCACTGACCAGAATGACATAAAGTGCTTCTATGCTGAGCTAAAGGATGCATGGACTGACAATACAAAGTAACTATGTTGCTAATTAGCAAAATTTATTGTTCAATTGTTCTGTGGTTGATCTCTGCTCACTGAACTTGATTGGATGTTGTTGGGTGTTGTTTCAGAGCAAAGTAAAGTGAAACCACAGAAGCTACTAGAAGTGGAGCTCATCCTAAAGTGTAGGTGGTGTAGACATTCTAAAGCATTCTACTAGACTTTGCAAATAACCATCCTTCACACTTAGAAATGAGGGTCAAACTACCTGGCTCTGAGGAAAGTCAATTATGTAAAACATACAACACCCAGCAGCAATCATATGGCTCTGGGCCATCATTTCATCCATACCTTAATCTGTCCCTCCTTATTAGTAATTTGTGTGTAAAAGGAAACAATGCATTGGAGCAAGAGTGGCTTGCTATTCTGTCTGGCAACCAGCAAACTCCAAATTATATTTTATGGTTAAGCAAATGGTTTTGGATGGTGCAATTTCATGAGTAAGTTGTTGATAACTGACTGAAAGTAAGCGATGCCTCATCTTCAATTAAATGAAGAAACAAAATCTCCTTAAAGTTTTGAAAATAATTGCTTGTTTCATTTAACCTGTGCTGGTAATTTATTACATTTTCATTAATTTACTTTCCATTAATCTCCATTTCCATTCACTGAAACTATTCCCCATTTCATTAAAATGTTTGGAGATATAAATAACCAAATTTCAGTTGAAGGTAATGTGCAATTTCTCCCTTACCTGACCCTCTCAAAAATAAAATCAGACCATGAAACAAATTTAACAATACAGTTTGATGTCACCACCCTTGTTAAATTTAATTACAACCTAAAAACACATGTTCCCAAAAATTTCGCACGGAACATTGCAAGATATCCATATCTCAATTGCATGCAGTTCAAAAGGTTAAACAGTTAGAAGACAGCTAGAATGAACATGTTAACGGATCATACGCCTACACTATAACATTACAATTTTTCTGTAGTGAGCTATCAGTATCACTATTAAACGTCACTGATTGTATCCATTACTTCAGATTTCCGTGGAGTTACTGAGCAGAATCATACCCACTTTAAAAATACTAGCAGGTCAAGGACCATCTTCTGGTCCTGATCCTGCAATAGCTAGCGTCATGTTCATCAGTGCAATCTTACAAGACACAACCTTCGTTACTGGCTGCCTCAAAATCTGACACCCAACTAAAGACAGCAGGTGGGTTCCTGAACTCAGTCGATCTGTACCCTCAGGAAGAACAACCAGCAGGGCCCACTAGTAAAGTTGGGCACTGCCACTGTATGGGCGGGAACTATGAGATCACCTCCATCTTTTGGTACCTCTCATTTGTTAAAACAAAACAACATGGACCCCTTTAGAGAGAGAAGCCCAGCCTGCCATGGTTTGCAGGCTGTGTCCGATTTCTGCGGCTGTCATAGGGTGGGATGATGGGGTAACACCCTTGTAGGTCATTGGGACACATGGGCTGCATGGTGGCTCAATGGTTAACACTGCTGCCTCACAGCGTTGGGGACCCAGGCTTGATTCCAGCCTGGGGTGACTGTCTGTGTGGAGTTTGCTCATTCTCCCTATGTCCACATGGACTCCCTCCAGGTGCTCCAGTTTCCTCCCACAGTCCAAAGATATGCAGAGTAGGTGGATTGGCTATAGGAAATATGGCGTAATGGGGATGGATCTGGGTGGGATGCTCTTTGAAGGATCAGTGTGGACTTGATGGGCTGAATGGCCTGCTTCCACACTGTAGGGATACTCAGATGCTGTCTGACCTGCTGTGCTTTTGGCAGTGCCACACCTTATCGATTCTGACTTCTCCAGCATCTGCAGTTCTCATTATCTTCTCTGATTGCCAACAAGCCATCTTGAGGTAACTGCCAGAGTTTGGCCTCAGTGTTGGGGGTTTGGTAGTGGATGGCTGTTCTACAACTGAGGTGGGTCCTGGTGATGTGCCCCATCTGCCCATAACTGACCACTTACATCATTACATTGGCTATTTACTCATAGCAGGCAAAAGTGAGGACTGCAGATGATGGAAACCAGATTTTAGATTAGAGTGGTGCTGGAAAAGCACAGCAGGTCAGGCAGCATCCAAGGAGCAGGAAAATTGACGTTTTGGGCAAAAGCCCTTCATCAGGAATAGAGGCAGGGTGCCTGCAGAGTGTAGAGATAAATGGGGGGGTGGGGAAGGGAGGTGGCTGGGGAGAGAAATCGCCCTCGGGTGAGATTGGACCTTACCAGAGGTGATAAGTCACCAGCCCACTATACTAACACCTTCTCACTGTCCAAGCCACCTCAACTAGACAGTGATAAGGTTCAACCTACCACGATTTTTACACTTCTGAAATCATATTCATTCACTTTGCAAGATTGGTACTTATTATGCCTTTAATTCAGAAGCATCTTGACAAATCAAAAATATGTTCATCTCCAAACTGAAGAAAACTAAATCTAAAGCTAGAACATTGGTCTCAAGCTGACTACCTTCAATCAATCTTTTTTAAAATACTCACCAGTATAATTTAAACTGTTTTTCAATAGTATATGACACCATTTTAGTAGTTCACCTGCATCTGCTAGATATTTCCATTATTCTAAGGGCTTAAACTACTGCCCAAATATCAAATTGGATTACATTTCCCCATCAAAACCATAAGTTAAGGAGTACAAATTAAGTTGCAGAAAATAAATCCTCTTACCTCCTCTTTTCAGTATGAAATGAGCTCAGATCTAAGTACATACAAATAGAGCTGGTGTATGTAGCCGGATTACAAAGCCGGCTTACTTGTTATGCTACAGAAAATGCCAATGTGTTTATCTGACTTGTCATTTGATACTCTTTGCGACTTGTCCTAGTTTATAGAAAAGGTGCAATGTAAACAGTTGGTAAATTGGAATTAGTCCAATTCAACGCAGTCTAAACAGACTCCACAGTTCAAGACTGGATGACCCAGATATCACAACATTTTCCTCCGTCAGTAGAATAAGAGTTATCCTGAGAATAAAAAAAACTTGAGGCACATTTGAAAATGGTCTCATTTATCCTACAAAAAAAAGATTGGTTTTTCCCAAATATCTCATGTGTATTCCCATATGTTGGAGAATTCTCCTTTTAGTTTGTCATGTGATTTTACTTCAAAACATAGTTCTTCCTCTTAAATAAATATGCATTTTCATGATTAACTTCAAAAAAGTCTGCAGACTTTAAGAAAAAAACATTAAGTGGATATGAAAAAAAACATTTTGTTGGTCCCTGTGCCTGCACTTGCAATATTCATAGAACATGGTCTCAAAACTTCAGAAAACAGTTCAGCGAATAGCTGATACACTAAATAGTGCATTGCATTGCTAAGTAGTTATTGTTTGAAGTTCCATTTTCTAATTACTGTAACTCTTAAAATAAATGTGGTTTTCATTCTAAAATCTGTAAAGTGGTGGGAGGGAACAGATTATTGCACAGATATTAAATTGAGAATGTTGAAAGGAAACTGTGGAATATGGAACAAACATTTAATCAACAGCTTAAAGTGATTTGAATTAATAAACTGCTGTTGAATAAACCTTCAAGCTCCATCAAGAGTACAATGTCAAAGATTTTTTCCACAGCGATCTGACAGCACTTTATACACACATTATAATTTTGCAAGAAATAAAATCACAGCCTAGGGATATGTATTGTACACAATGGCAGATCAGATGATTTAAGGTAGCTATTAGCCCTCAAACTTACAGCCACCAGACTATGAACACATTCCCACTAATGCACTTCCCAATTTATGCGACTACAGATTGCTCTGTAATAATTCCCTTACACCTGTTTCTATAATTGCAAGTATGACAAACTGTAAAGCATCTGATGTTTAGCGTGCAGTTACTGATCAACTTACCAAACAAACAGACGGGTAACATCTCAGATGTGGATTTAATTCTGATTCAAATGTTCAGACTTGCATGATCCTTATTCAATGTGAAACAGAAGGGTATGGAATTTGGGAAACACTGTTTCGGCCTTTTCAGGTGAAATCAAAGGGAAGCTTTTATCACGTGTTCCGGATGCCAAGTCTTCTCCCACACTTACAGATGGAGGCCGGTTGCCACATGTAATTCCACTTACAGAATTGTATTCACTACTTTTCCATTGCAGTTCTTAAGATTCGTCTGAACAGATAGGCAGAAGCTCAGTTTGAGGTTTCTGTGGCAAAGAGGAACATTTCTGTAATTTCTTTCCTATTGTTTTATTTTGTGCGATGTCTGATTTAGATAAACATGATTTTAAAATGGTTTTATCCAGCTGTGTATCTGGTTACTGTTACTTTGCAGATATCATTTCAAACATAGAACATTACAGTGCAGTACACGCCCTTCGGCCCTCGATGTGCTGACCTGTGAAACCAATCTGAAGCCCATCTAACCTACACCATTCCATTCTTGTCCATCTGTCTATCCAATGACCATTTAAATGCCCATAAAGTTGGTGTTGCAGGCAGTGCGTTCCATGCCCCTACTACTCTCTGAGTAAAGAAACTACCTCTGACATCTGTCTTATATCTATCGCCCCTCAATTTGAAGCTAGCCATCACCATCCTAGGAAAAAGGCTCTCACTGTCCACCCGATCCAACCCTCTGAAAACCTTAAATGTCTCAATTAAGTCACCTCTCTACCTTCTTCTTTCTAACAAAAACAGCCTCAAGTCCCTCAACCTTTCCTCATAAGACTTTCCCTCCGGACCAGGTAATATCCTAGTAAATCATCTCTAAACCCTTTCCACGTCCTTCCTATAATGCGGTGACCAGAACTGTACACAATATTCCAAGTGCGGCTGCACCAGAGTTTTATACAACTGCAGCATGACCTCATGGTTCTGAAACTCAATCCCTCTACTAATAAATGCTAACACACCATATGCCTTCTTAATAGCCCTATCAACCTGGGGGCAACTTTGAAGAATCGATGTATATGGACACCAAGATCTCTCTGCACATCTACACTAGCTAGAATCTTCCCATTCACCCAGTACTTTGCATTCCTGTTATTCTTTCCAAAGTAAATCACCTCACACATTTCTGCATTAAACTCCATTTGCCACCTCTCAGCCCAGCTCTGCAGCTTATCTATGTCCCTCTATAACCTACAACATCCTTCGGCACTATCCACAATTGTAGCGACCTTAGTGTCGTCCACAAATTTACCAACCCATCCTTCTACGCCCTCATTTAGGTCATTTATAAAAATGACAAACAGCAGTGGACCCAAAACAAATCCTTGCAGTACACCACTACTAACTGAACTCCAGAATGAACATTTCCCATCAACCACCACCCTCTGTCTTCTTCCAGCTAGTCAATACCTGATCTAAACCACTAATTCGCCCTCAATTCCATGCCTCTGTATTTTGTGCAGTAGCCTACCATGGGGAATGTTATCAAATGCCTTACTGAAATCCATATACACCACATCAATGGCTTTACCCTCATCCACCTGTTTGGTCACCTTCTCAAAGTTCTAAACTAAAATTTAAGGCTGATTTTTTTCAGAAACATTGTTTGGTTAAATAACTTTATGGTAACTGAAATAGGTTATTTAAAATGCAAACATATGTGGTGTGACAAACAGTGCACAGATTGTTTAAACATTTTCCAAATGTTGAGCCATAAAGTTAAGTAACAAAATGGAACAATTGCTATCTCACTTGCTCATTACTGAAATCTGTTAAGCCTCCCTTGCTGAATCTTATATTATTTCGGTTAAGTCTGAATTACTGAGTTTTTGTTTGGAAGGTTTCTCCACTACAATTCGCATCCAAGATTTCTTGTGCTATCTTACCAACCTCATCTCGTTACTTACCAACTGTGCCCCTACGGTGTCTCTCATATCCACCCAATCTAACCAGGTACCCTTCCCACAACAATCCCGCTAAAAAACTGGTACTTATCCATTCACGCTAACTTTAAAAGACTTTACACACCTGCATGAGCACTGGTATTCCAAAGCTGTCCCACTTGGTCAAGTATGGAGCCTGAGCATGTCAGAGAAAGGGAAGCTGGATTGTCCAACAGGCTGCTAAAGATTCTGGAGGATGGGCTGGTCCAGAGGAGATATGCCTTCTTCCTGGAGGTTTGGCAGAAAAGGCTGCACTACCAGACCCTGCGGGCCTGGTGTAAGGTCGCTGCCCAGAGCCAGTGCTCTCTCCAGGAAGTGTTGGAATGGGCAGCAAAGCAGAAAGTCCTTGACTGCTCTGCCAGGGTAAGTGCGGCACGCTGTTCTCTCTGCCACTTCATTGTCTATCACTGACCACCCCACACCAAAGCTCATGGTCTGTCACTACTGCATGCAATATCTTTCATCACTCACCATTATTCATTGCATGCCTTTTGCACTGCCTCCTCAGTGCTTTGGCACATCTTGCCACTATGGGTCAAGTTACCATTAGTCTTACCCGACCATAGGGCTGCTATAAGGGGGAGAGAGAGAGAGAGAGACAGATAGAGAAAAAGAGAGAGAGATGACTGTTAGTGTTTTAACCTGAGGGCCACCACACTGAGAGGATGGGAGAGGTTCAGAAGGAGAGTCCCTCATGGTAACCTCAGCCAGTGATCGGGCATTGAACCCATTGCTTTGTAAAACCAACTGTCCAGTCAACTGACCAGCACTGAGAGCCCTGTCACTCACTGTCATCACCTTCCTTTTTCTCATTACAGAAGCCTGCCCAGAACAGGATGGAGAGCGGCTGTATGGGGTAGTGGCCTGTGGGTGTGGATGCCTGACATCAGTGTTCTCATGCTGTATGGAAGGAGAATCCGAGCCTTTGCAGGAGACGATCTCTAACCACTAGCCACAATGCCTTCTCTCTCAGTTGCCTTGCAGGTTCTGTAAGACTCCCCATGACCCTTGCAGGGAAACGTCCAGCTCCCCAAAAGCCTGATTGTTGATAACTGATGAAATCATTGAGCCCTCGGAAGAAGCATTGCTAAGGCTGCCTCCTACACCACCCATCAGCCCAGGAACAGACTCCTGGGTGGGACCGTTGTGATGGTGAATGAGAGTACACAATCTGGTGAGCACCTCCCTGTTGGCCAAGGAAGGAACAGCCTGGGCCACTGGCTCTCGGAGGACTGCCATCCACCACGCACCTGCCCAGGTCCTAGGCAGGAAAGGACCTCTGGTCAACAACCAGAGACTACATCCCCATGTACAGGGATGGGCCAGCAGTCAGGTACTTGAGAGGAAATGGGCCTCATGGCCAAGAAGCTCTGGGAGCAGCTATACTATCAGGACCCAGACTTCTTAAGCCATCAATCATCTGTCTGTCTCCACGGAAACGTTGGTGGCTGCCATGGAGACATGGGTCCTGCTACCTCAGGGGCTGCAGGGTGGTGCAATCACCTGCACTCCATCTCCCTGCCACTGGTCCTCAGGACCGACAGGGCAGCACAGAGCCTTGAGTCCACTCCAGGTGACCCTTCCTCATAAGGAGACAGCATCGGGCCCCAGGGGCCACCCAGATGGAGTTGGGACCAGAAACGGGCCCTTTTTGCTCTTTTCACACAGAAGAACGGAGAGGTGGCTCCCACCCTGTCTCCCCTCTCTGACATTTGGAAGTTGCAGCTGAGGAGTGACAGCTTGCCTCCGGTGAGAAACTCAGGGCATGTGTGGCCTATCTGGGGAAATGTACCCCAGGATCACACCAACCACCTTCAGGGTCCACAGCTTCCACCCCGTCTCCTGAGTCTGGCAACACACTGACAGGAGAAAGGAAACATTGAGGGCACTTTGGTGGTGGCATGGGTCAAAAAGGCTTGCAACGTGCCCAGTTCAGGCATGAATGTTCCCGATGTTAACTTTAATTCACAGTTGTAACAACATCCTTATCCACAGCCCCCAGCCCCAAGGGTTAAATTGTTGATGCCCAGACCCATGGCAATGGTTGCACTTACCCATTGCAGCCCTGTCCTCAATTCCCCTTGGTTCCAGTGTCCCAAACAACATAACCAGATCAGCCCCGGGCAAGACAGGCCCAGACTCTAACTAATGTCGACACATTTCCCAGATAGTATTAGCCCTCACCTCCAGAGTTGCCACTGTGGAGTCTACAGAGTGAGCATGGCCCACTTGCTAGGTTGAAGAGACATATACCTCCTGACCTCAAACACCCTGATACAATGCTGGACCATGGTCAATTCCCTAGATTTGTGGGGAAGGCTGCCCTTGAATTACTGAGCTTAGACCCCCTGACTGATGAACGCCTCCATGGACTTTGTGAAAGGCATGCTAATAGGCATGGCAAGACAGGGTTGCACTACGCAATGAATATGAGGAGATCAAATGAGCAGTCATGGGATGCAGCTTGGTGCAATCTACAAACTGGGTGCTTTTACTTTTGTGCAAAGTGTCCCACACTGCAGATTTTCAATGCTAGTTGCTAGTGCGCCCTGCAATACTTCCAATGCGCAGTGCTAGTGTACAATGGGTTAGCAAATGCTGGATGCCAGTGTCCATGGAGAAGACATGCATATGCCCATTGATGATGCTATGAGTTGCAGTTTGGCCAGAGGCAACTTGGTAATTGTTCAGAGCAATTGGCAAGCTAAATCTGCCGGGGACACTGACAGGTTTCCCTTTTGAGTTTTCCCAATGTCAAGCTTGGTTATTGGGTTTGATGAGATGGGAGGCTGAATTTTGATGAGATTGATTGTGGCGTTAACAAGGTGTTCATTCCTGTCAATTGGACATCTTGTCACGGCCATCATGTGCAAGTGTAAAAGATGGAAGGAGGAGGTGATTGTGATGGACCTTGCTGCGGTCTTCTCCAAAACCCATATCACTCAGGCCTCATGAAAAAAGAGGGACAGTTTAAATCATTCTCCTGGTTAATTAGCGTTAGTTCTGAAATTATCTGAACCTAACTAGAAATTCACACCACCACAAAAACATCACATTGTCATAATGTGTGACAGACTGCTTGTTAAATAGTCCTATGGGTATCAGATTCTAAACAATATCCACACTATGCACAACAAAATGAGGGGAAAAGCAATCCCTGCTGGCCAAATTCTGCTTAACATGGTTTGTGTTTTGTCCTATTTTCGATATCGTATTGATTTGATTAGATTAGATTAGATTAGATTCCCTACAGTGTGGAAACAGGCCCTTCGACCCAACAAGTCCACACCGACCCTCCGAAGAGTAACCCACCCAGACCCATTTCCTAATATTTATCCCTGACTAATGCGCCAAATACAATGGGCAATAATTTCAATTTGTAAATAAATTAATCTGGAAAATACATTGATACAAGATGTACGAAAAGTAATATCTGCACTACTTTACTCAATACATTTACCTATTTGTAAGCTTGAGACCATGCTATTTCAATCATTCCATGTAGGACCCAAGAACATGGTTAGAAGCTTATACTGAGATTACTTACAGTGTGGAAATAGGCCCTTCGGCCTAACAAGTCCACACCGACCCACCGAAGCGTAAACCACCCAGACCAATTCCCCTACACCTAACACTACAGGGCAATTTAGCATGGCCAATTCACCTAACCTGCACATTTTTTTGGACTGTGGGAGGAAACAGGAGCACCCGGAGGAAACCCATGCAGACATGGGGGGAATGTGCAAACTCCACACAGAGAGTTGCCTGAGGTGGAAACTGAACCCGGGTCTCTGGCGCTGTGAGGCAGCAGAGCTAACCACTGTGCCACTGTGCCGCCCACTATTAAATGGGGGTGTTCTAATGCATATTGTAAGTTGTACATGGACAAATTCTGTCTCCTCAGAGTCAGTGGATGGACTATCTCTCATTCGTGAACATAAGCTTCCCCACGCCTCAAACTATTTGAAAGGCAATGCACAACCGCCTCATTCCGATTTGGTAGCATTGCCAGCTATTAATTTCAGTCTGGCCTCCGCTTCTCTTTCTAAAGCTAACCAACTGCTTTATTATTAACAGCTATTGCCAATTAAGAAAGAACTTAAATAAAAGCAAGATATTCCAGATGATTGAAATTTGGAAAAGACAACAGAAAGCTGGAGGAACACAGCAGGATTAGCAGCATTTGTGGAGAGAGAAGCAGAGTTAATGTTGAATCCAGTATGACCCTCAAGAAGGATCGCTGCTTCTCTCTCCAAAGATGCTGCCAGACCTGCTAAGTTTCTTCAACATTCTCTGGGTTCATTTAAGAAAGAACTCACTCCAATATTTATTGGTTCCATATCTTGGCTGACATTGGGTGGGAAAGATTTCAACGGTTTGAAGTGGCATTGTAATCCCATTCCTTTCCATTGCATTATTTGATGTGTGAAAAGCTTTGATGGTTTCTGCTCATTTGAAACAGAAGCCAAATACTTCTAGAATTTAAAAGCAGCCAGGAAATGTCTGTGGAGAAATTTTCAACTTGATTATAGTTGTTAGAGATCAAGCATCACAGAGCTAGGACAATGAAACAGACTTTCCGCAGAAAAGGTTAGCATACCGAGTATTGATTCATTCATATTTGACGCAAGGCATGTGTCAGCTTGCAGTGTGAAACTGCACTCACAATTCTTCTCATAATGAAGCAACTTATACCAACCCAAATCAGGATCTGGGCAAATGACAGAGTAGCACCATGTACTGCAAGTATTCTCCTTCTTGGTTAATGAAACAATTCTGTTTTGAATGCCTCCATCAGACTCTCAGGCAGTGCATCTGAGATCTTAGACCCTGGTGTGGCCCATCTGATTGTTTGCTCTTCCTACTACAACCCCATCACATCTGGGGAGGGGTAAACCCTAGACCCTGAGGCTTCAAGACAGAGTTGATAGCGAGAAACCGCTCAAGTTGGCTGGAGGGTCTAAAAGCAAAAGACACTGATTTAAGGCGAAAAGGGTGGCGCTGGAAAAACACAGCCGGTCAGGCAGCATCCGAGGAGCAGGAGAATCGACATTTCGGACATAATCCCTTCATAAGGAATGGCAAATGGCAGAAGAAACCAAGATGACAAGAAGAATGCTTCCCTTTACAGTGAGTTGTTCGGATCCAGCCTGAGAGTCTGGCGGAGGCAGATTCAATTATGACTGCTAAAGCAGAACTGGACTATTACCTGAAAAATAAAGAGTACCTGAACTACTGTGGGGAGAAAAAAAAGTGATAGGTGAGTGGGACTAGCTCAGCTGCTCTTGCAGAGAGTGAGCATGAACACAAGAGGTTGATTGGTCTCATTTTGTGCCGTAACCATTCTATAATTCATCATTCTGTAATCAGAGCAATTACATCTCCTCCACACCATCCTGCCTTCCTTCACTCTACCTGGGTTAAGTACTTGGAGTTGCTGAAGTAATACCATCACGGAGGCATTATCAGTATCAGCATTCCGATAGTTGAACAAGGCGGCTGGAAATGTTGCAACGAGAGATTATCAATAAAAATGTGGCTTGTTCAAGGATTGCCCACATCCTGAGAACAGAGTTTCTAAAGTGAATAGTTGTTTACAAGAAGTAAATGTTTGCTGCTCTTCTTTTAGATGATAACATATTTTTAGCTGCCCCACAAAATAGTCTCCATCCCATGAAAGCAATCATCTCCATAGTTTATATTCCAAATAAACAAAACTCAGGAAATGTCACTTCCAAGTGAAGAAGGCATTCGCAAGAATTCACCCTTATCTTAAAGGTTCCAATCTGAATCTCTGAGGGACATAACTTCATACTTTATCTCCACACCAAATTTAGATGTTTGTTTCTTCCTTCTCACGAGATTGCCAGTTAAACAGTTCGATGAGAACTTGGATCAAGTGCATGTTCTTGCCTTTCAAATTGCTCATCCATCCTTAGCTTTGGTAAGTTTCAAGATGATAAAATCTGTAAGAAAACTCTGCAGTTTTTAACCAGCCATCCTCATTATGTTCATGCCATTGCAGTTCTGACTAGTCAATGACACCTAACTGAAGGAACACATTTAGGCAAAGCATTTCATTGCAAAGGACATGGAATCTGCTCTGGCTCTGCCCAAGTAGCTTAAATCTTGATAAATCTTTCTTTGGATTATTGCTAAAAACTGTCACGTTGTGCCCTGCCATGAGATCTGTTACCCATAATTAGCATTCTGTTTGTTATAAATCCGCCAAACTCCAGATTTTAAAGTGTCAGAAGGTACTAATGTCTTTGCTGTTCCCTTTTGGTGACTGAAGGGTTGAACTCAATAACGTATTAATTAATTAATTAATTCCATTCCAATCATCACTGATTTGCATTGATAGTCCCAAACGAAACGTTACAAATGAAACGTTAGTTGTGTCACATTATACATAGCAACATAGAAGGTAGGAGCAGGAGTAGGCCATGCAACCACCGAAGCTTGCTCCGCCATTCAATAAGACCATGGCAAATCAAGCATCAAGCTCAACACTCTGAACCCTAATCCTGTCATCACTATATAGGAATCAACTTTGTAAACCTTTGCTGCACTCCCTCTATCACAAAAACATCCTTTCTCAGGTAAGCAGACCAAAATTAGACACAATATTCCAGGTGTGGTCTCACCAATGCCCTGTTTAACTGCAGCAACACGTCCTCATCCCTGTACTTGAATCTTCTCGTTCGGAACTCCAACATACAGTTTAACTTCTTTACTGCCTGTTGCACCTGCACGCTTACTAGTTTATGAGTATATCCTGGTCTCATTGAACTCTCTCAGTTTACAGCCAAATACCCTGCCCTCCAATTTTTGCTACTTAAGTGGATAACCTCACATTTATCCACATTATACTGCATCTACCATGCACTTGCCCACTCACTCAGCCTGTCCAAAGCACAATGTCCCTGCATCCTCCTCACAGCTCACCTTTCCTCCCGGCTTTGTCTGATCTGCAAACTTTGAGATATTACATTTAGTTCCCTCATCTAAGCCATTAACATATATTGTGAAAAACTGGGGTCCTGCAGTACCACCTTAATCACTGCCTGCCATTCAGGAAAACACCACCTTATTCCTACTCTTTGTTTCCTGTCTGATAATCAATTTTCTATCCATTTCAATACACTACCTCCCAATTCCATGCTCTTGAATTTTACACATTAACTTCTTACTTTGTTGAAAGCCTTCTAAACATCCAAATAAACCACATCTGCTGGCTCTCCTGATTAACTCTACTCGTTATATCCTTGAAGAATTCCACCAGATTTGTTAAACATGGTTTTCCTTTTGTAAATCCATGCCGACTGTATTTGACTCTATCAGTGCTTGACTCTAAGCACTCTGTTATAAAATCCTTGATAATGGACTCTAGTATATTCCCCATTATCAGCATCAGACTCACTAATCCACAATTCCCTGTTTTCTCTCTACATCCATTCTTTTTAATAGTAGGGTTGCGTTAATGGTATAACGGCTGCAGAAAGGCAGTTCGAGGGGGATCTGCCTTTGGAGGTAGTATGGGCTGAAGTCAGAAATAGGAAAGGTGCAGTCACCTTGTTGGGTGTTTACTATAGGCCCCCCAATAGCAGCAGAGATGTGGAGAAACAGATTGGGAAACAGATTTTGGAAAGGTGCAGAAGCCACAGGGTAGTAGTCATGGGTGATTTCAATTTCCCAAACATTGATTGGAAGCTCTTTAGATCAAATAGATTGGATGGGGCGGTGTTTGTGCAGTGTGTACAGGAAGCTTTTATAACTCAGTATGTAGATTGCCCGACCAGAGGGGAGGCCATATTGGATTTGGTACATGGTAACGAACTGGGACAAGTGATGGGCTTGTTAGTGGGTGAACATTTTGGTGATGGTGACCACAATTCTGTGACTTTCACCTTGGTTATGGAGAGAGAGAGGTGCGTGCAACAGGGCAGGTTTTCAATTGGGGGAAGGGTAAATACGATGCTGTAAGACAGGATCGGAGGAGCGTAAATTGGGAGCACAGGCTGTCAGGGAAGGATGTCGTGGAAATGTGGAACTTTTTCAAGGAACAGATACGACGTGTCCTTGATATGTATGTACCTGTCAGGCAGGAAAGAGATGGTCGTGTGAGGGAACCTTGGTTGATGAGGGAGATTGAATGTCTTGTAAAGAGGAAGAAGGGGGCTTACATAAGGTTGAGGAAACAAGGTTCAGACAGAGTGTTGGAGGGATACAGGATTGCCAGAAGGGAGCTGAAGAAAGGAATTAGGAGAGCTAAGAGAGGGCATGAAAAATCTTTGGCGGATAGGATCACGGATAACCCCAAGGCATTTTATGCGTATGTGAGAAACATGAGAATGACGAGAACGAGGGCAGGTCAGATCAAGGACAGTAGTGGGAGACTGTGTATTGAGTCGGAAGAGATAAGTGAGGTCTTGAATGAGTACTTTTCTTCAGTATTTACAAACGAGAGGGACCGTGTTGTTGAAGAGGAGAGTGTGAAATGGACTGGTAAGCTAGAGGAGATACTTGTTAGGAAGGAAGATGTGTTGGACATTTTGAATAACTTGAGGATAGACAAGTCCCCCGGGCCTGACGGGATGTATCCTAGGATTATGTGGGAAGCAAGAGAGGAAATTGCAGAGCTGTTGACAATGGTCTTTTCGTCTTCACTGTCAACAGGGGTGGTACCAGGGGACTGGAGAGTGGCGAATGTTGTGCCCCTGTTCAAAAAGGGAATAGGGATAACCCCGGGAATTACAGGCCAGTTAGTCTTACTTCGGTGGTAGGCAAAGTAATGGATAGGGTACTGAGGGATAGGATTTATGAGTATCTGGAAAGACACTGCTTGATTAGGGACAGCCAGCACGGATTTGTGAAGGGTAGGTCTTGCCTTACAAGTCTTATTGAATTCTTTGAGGAGGTGACCAAGCATGTGGATGAGGGTAGAGCAGTGGATGTAGTATACATGGATTTTAGTAAGGCATTTGATAAGGTTCCCCATGGTAGGCTTATGCGGAAAGTCAGGAGGCATGGGATAGAAGGAAATTTAGCCAGTTGGATAGAAAACTGGCTAACCAGTCGAAGTCAGAAAGTGGTAGTAGATGGTAAATATTCAGCCTGGAGCCCAATTACAAGTGGAGTTTCGCAGGGATCAATTCTGGGTCCTCTGCTGTTTGTAATTTTTATTAATGACTTGGAAGAGGGAGTCGAAGGGTGGGTCAGTAAATTTGCAGATGATACGAAGATAGGTGGAGTTGTGGACAGTGAGGAAGGCTGTTGTCGGCTGCAAAGGGACTTAGATATGATGCAGAGCTGGGCTGAGGAGTGGCAGATGGAGTTCAACCCTGCCAAGTGTGAGGTTGTCCTTTTTGGAAGGACAAATAAGAATGCGGAATACAGGTTAACGGTAGGGTTCTTAGTGAGGTGGAGGAACAGAGGGATCTTGGGGTCTATGTTCATAGATCTTTGAAAGTTGCCACTCAGGTGGATAGAGCTTGTAAGAAAGCCTATGGTGTATTAGCGTTCATTAGGAGATGGATTGAATTCAAGAGTCGTGAAGTGATGTTACAGCTGTACAGGACTTTGGTTAGGCCACATTTGGAGTACTGTGTGCAGTTCTGGTCGCCTCACTTTAGGAAAGATATGGAAGCTTTGGAGAGGGTGCAGAGAAGATTTACCAGTATATTGCCTGAAATGGAGAATAGGTCGTACGAGGATAGGTTGAGCGTGCTAGGCCTTTTCTCATTGGAACGGATGAGGGGTGACTTGATAGAGGTGTATAAGATGATCAGGGGAATAGATAGAGTAGACAATCAGAAACTTTTTCCCCGGGTACAACAGAGTGTTATAATGGACAAATGTTCGGCACAACATCGTGGGCCGAAGGGCCTGTTCTGTGCTGAATTGTTCTATGTTCTATGTTCTAACCACCTTCCAATTTGTAGGAACTGCTCCAGAGTTGAAACAATCCTGGAAGATGAACACCAATGTATTGCACAATTTCGAGGGTCACTTCCTTCAGTACTCTGAAATGGAGGTTATCAGGCCCTGGGGATTTGTCAGCCCTCAATCTCATCAATTTCTCCATCACCATTCTCGACTGTTACAGATTTGTTTCAGCCCCTTCATCTCAGTAAACCCAGTACTCCCCATCATTTCTGGAGCATTATTCAAGTTCGTCCTTTGTGAAGACAGAAGTGAAGCATGAATTTAATTTGCCAGCCAATTCTTTGTTCCCTATTATGAGTTGAATTCCCACCATACACCCATTAAGTCATTTTTTTCCTTCACAATCAATACTTTTATTCTTATAACCTCTGCAAACACTCTTTGCCAGCCATCTAAAAATGCTGTGTTTTGAATTAGTTAAACACATATGCAAAGTAAAGTTTAGACTCAATCAATTGAAGTATTTAGGGCCTACTGGAGAGAAGATCAGAGCCTTAGATTTTAAAAAAATGTTCTGACTTATCTTTAATATTTCGCCAAGTATTTTGAATCCAAGCCCTATTTTCTGCATTTCCCATATGTTTCTACAGATATATGTCACGAGTTCTTCAGCTGGGTAGAATGAACTTGAAGCATGATAATAATATAATATAGTTCTTATGTCAAATCGGTGAAGCTATAGTGACTAATTCTGCAGATGACAATCACATTCAGTTAGATCAGAAACATTCATTAGGTTACTGTTCTCAATGCTTCCCACAACTCGTTGACAACTGTTAGTCTGTCGTAAGCCCAAGCCTCATAAAGATTGTATTGGAGTTCTGTCCTAAAGATGTTTTGATTTGGAAACATGATTGTTAGATTTGTGGTAAGGTGTGGCAGCTCAAATTTCCTGTTTGAAATCATCATTTGATATTGCAGAATAGAGTACACAGAATTTGCTGTGAACTTATGAATGAGTAAACTGTTTTCCAATCTGTAGCAGGGTGAGTCATCATTGTCAGCTTCTGCTCCAGGTCTATCCCATTCCTGCAGACCATTCCCTTTCTATATTTAGCAGTCAAGTTACTTTTATGTGTTTTGTTTTTGGCTAGACTTTGTCCGATACTACCACTGCATTTCCTCCTCATATTTAAAAAGAAAAGCAATCATAACAAGGGAGGTCCCCAGCAAGTGAAAGCAAGACTTTTCAAAAAGGGCAAAGCAATGAGAGGATATGCACTGACCAACCTGTGGTAACAGGTTTTGTCTTTGCTTTAGTCCTGGTCTGCCTAGTCGTTTCCCCATTCAAATTTTCTTATACCCTTCTCCTGAAGGCACCAAAACATTTTTATGATAGAATCAATCCAGTTACAATTCAATCTGCCAACTTGACAGTCACAGCCTGGAAAGTATTCAACTCCAATGCAGCTATTCCGGGTTCTGCCCTCAACCACAGCTGGCAAATGTTACACTGTTGGAGACATGCAACTCCAGTAGGCCTCTGTTGAAAAAATACTCCAAAGAGGCTTCAGTTTGGAAAGCACAATCAGATCGGGTGCCCAAACAACATCATGCACTGTTCCCGGGTAAGGCAATATTTGTCTTTTCTTTTCCCAGCTTATTTCCTCCACATTTATTTTGCTTTTCACCTCAGATTCTCAAAACAGCCATTGAAAGTTCAATTGCTGTTTATGGGACTTCTCCTTGTGTAAAAATAAGCCAGAATTCCCAGAGAGGAAAGGTTTGAAAATGCATTCACTGACCACAAGGCAGTTTGGGACATCCAGAATTGACAATATTGCTCTTAATGTCGGTTCATTCATCCTTTAGTGTAGAAAGTCATGATACTCCCACCCTTGAACCAGTAATAAGAATTGAGGAGGAGATGGAAGGATCTGATTAAGTAGGATAGGAAGTAGAATTGCCCTTCTCATCCAGCTTGATTTTGGATCAATAGAAAAAAATAATTGGGGAGAGGAAAAGGCAGATATTACTCTTACGAGGAGGATAGTGCATGATTCTGGTTTTGAGTGATTGTTGACTGACATAGCGGACGTCAGGGGAACTGCCTTACCCTCAAATTCACTAAAAATGTCACGCTATTTGGAGTTCAGAATTTTCTCCTTTACAATGGCAGTGATTGCTGCTTATTTGAGCTCTTGTGTTGCATTTAAATGCAGTGGGGCGCTACACTTTTCAAACCACAGACATAGAAGATTAAGTGTTAGGATACCATTACAGTCAATGGTTTCAGCCCAACCTTAACAGCACTGCGGGTGTACTCACCTGCCGTGGTGTGCAGCTGTTCACCATCATCATGGACAATAAATGCTGGCCTAGCTAATGATGCCCATACCCCATGAAAGAATGTGAAAGAGAGCCAATTGTCAGAGTGAGAAGGGATGTGCACAAGAAGATCTTGGCAACTAAAACTATATCAGAGAGGGTAACAAGTACTAAAAAAGATACATCAGAAAGGAGACAGCTACAGCTGACCAGAAACCAGAGAAAATGGAACTTTCCATCTGTCTATAATTGGAATGGAAAGTGAAGGAAGTGTTAGCCTGTTAATTACTGCTGAGGCTTGCCAAGTCTTTATGCTAAATGCACTCGTGAATTTATCAGTCAGGTCATGGAAGCAAAATTACACTGCCCAGTCTGAACTCAGACCAGTAGAAAGCAATATTTCCTGTAAGAAGAACCACACATCACAATTTACACCCTGCATAATTTTTTTTGCCCTCAGCAGTCCTTTTGGAGAACAGATATCAAACAGGATTCAATTAGCAGAATACACTTACATATTTGGAGTCCCTTTTGGGCATCCTATCAAATTACTACTGGCAGCTCAGTAGTCAAGAACATCACTAAGTAAGCATGACTAGAGGAGGAGAAAGTTGTCAGCTCTTTTAGAAACACTTTTGATGCAGATCTTATCATGTAAGAATGAATCTAACTCTCCTACAGCAGTTTCAAAAAATGATCATCCACACATTGGAAAATCGCTGCTGTACTTTGACTAATATTGTGCATAAAGCCTCTGAGAATCAACAGCAATCAGCTGAAATCCCATGTTTTTGCTCCATCTGAATTTATCCGTAATGTTATTCAGCATCATTATGCCACACAATACACAGTACTGATCTACTCACTCCTCGTTTGCAATCTTAGCCTCCGCTTCCTTTTTTTATTATAAAGAGATTCTTCTCTCAGCCCAACTTTTCATGGAATATTAGAAACTTAAATTATGATGAAGCCATGGTATGTCAGTGAAATTATCCTGCTAAATTTCAAACAAGGTATTTTATTCATTGTTCAAAAGAATTTTTAAATTAAACACTTAATTGAAAGTGAAGCTTTAATCTTTATTACTAAATGCATAAGAAATGCTCCCTTCCTTTCCCTCAAGCAATAAATAACTTAGAATCCTGCCTACAGTTTGATGTCTCTATTTGTGGGCATGACTGACATTTTCCCTAATGCTAAACAATCATTGTATTTCAAAAACAGCAAGAAGCATACAAAGGCTCATCAGCTCATTAAGGAAATTTCCTAAACTTACTGGTAAGTTAATCACTGATAGAGTCCCCTTTATGGCTTTGCTGTTCAATCAAATTAGACTGTATACAGTAATTTATAGAAGATATATTGTTGTGTTTGCAACCATGTACATATTGCAAACCTCAGAGCAGGGCATTTCAGGCTGTGCCTTATTAGGTAACCATTTTGCCCAATCTTTCATCTTGAAAATATTTTTCCTACAAGTTACTGGAAGTGGAGGCTGATAACATCACAGTGAGAGTCTCCAAACAGCTGGGGAGTTAGTGAATGACAGGACCAACAGTATATCTCCTTAATCAACAAGATTTACAGATCAAGAATGAAACAGAATGACTGAGAAACATGTTGAACTGGAGTCGAAGCTGTACAGAAATAATAAAAAGGAAGGAATGATTGGATTAAGAGTGAGCAAAGAGACAAAGGCAAAATAAGATAAAATTATAACTTTAATTTTTAAAATATAAACAACAGTAGTTTCGCACCTGTACAAATACCACTACACACATTTTTTTTTTGCTTTTCTGTGCTGCTGTGGTTAATTTGCTTTGCAGTAATCTCCTCACTAAAAAACGGTACTTAGATTGCTATTAGCCCTAATTTTCTAGATTGTGTATCATGGGTAATTAAAGTGAAAATTCAACATTGCAAAAAATTGAAAGGGATATTAAGAGGGAACAACCATTTTATCAAAGCTAGTGATGTTTCTCAATCTTTCCTTAATACAACTTGCAGAATATTTACGCTCTACCTGAGTAACAGCGAGCAACAGTGAACACATGATTATTTTGGTAGCAAGTTCTGAGCCATGAATTGGATGAGATGGATGAGTTGAATCGGGTCAACGATTAAAATTCATAAATGCTGAAATAGAAATTTAAACTTGCCTCTTCTGGTTTTAATGAAAGGTAGAATGACGGACAGGCAAGTCTTCCCAGATGTCTTGTCATCTATCTATTATAATGACACTACTTAATTTTAATGCTACTATTTCTAACTCCATTTGGCTGAGTTCCTCAGGCCTTGGGAAGTCTTGTTGAAAGCAGGTAAAGCAGTCTTAATCCATAAACACCGATTTGTTTCTTTCTGGCTCCAACAGGCTAACTAGTAAACCATGTTTCATGACCTTTCCTCTCCCAACTCACTATCGGCAGTGCAGCCCCAACCTAACCACCAATTGACAGCCCCCCACATTCAGAAATCTTCATATGTGGAACTCTTCTCCACATTCAAATGCAATGTAACCCCTGACCAGAAACACTCATCCTCTTGTTGAAATCCCTACATTCTGAACCTTGCTCATCACTCCCCATGTCTACTCCACTATCAGACCCCATGCTGTCATGCCAACATTGTGCTGCAAGATATTCCTCCCAACAGGCCTGACTATCATCAGGCTGGCAGTGTTTGGGAAACACAGGGAAAAAAAACATCTGAAATCTTTAGGACATTCAGCAAACACATACTTCTAGCTTTAGGAGATAGTGAGGACTGCAAATGCTGGAGAGTCAGAGTCGATAAAGTGTGAGGCTGGAAAAGGCACAACAGGTCAGGCAGCATCCGAGGAGCAGGAGAGTTGATGTTTCCTGGAGTTCTGAAGAAGGGTTATCCCCGAAATGTCAATTCTCTTGCTCCTCAGATGCTGCCTGACCTGTTGTGCCTTTTCTATCCAGTCCTGAAGAAGGGTTACACTCGAAACATCGACTTCTGCACCTCCTGATTCTGCCTGGCTTGCTGTGTTCTTCCAGCCTCCTGCCTATGCTTTTTCTCGCGCCACACTTTATCAACTTGTACTTCTAGCTTTCTCATTCTCAAATCAGCCCAACTGCACGGAATATTCTTTTAGATAAAATCCAGACATTAATGTTCATTAATGGAAACATCTATACATATCATCATGGTTGCTGACTTTTGAAAATAAAATGAGTCTAAACCATTAGAAACTGCATCTAAATCAAAAAGCCGATAAGTGGTTTCAGTGAGAAACGTTTTATAGCTAGCAGTGCATGCATGGGAAGAATCAGATGACAAATTAAAATTGCATGTTATGTGGTTAGCTATCTAACCAAATGTTTTAAACATGTTATTATTTAGCTTTTGATAAATTACTGAAAAGAGACATGGTGTTTTAGTAATATTTTCTGTTAAGTTTATGTCACATATTATTAGCATGAACATATACTGAACTTAAATCCAAATATATTCCCTTTAGTTCAGATAATTAATGTCCTTCACTGACCAATCTGTAACAAGAGTGAAATATTCTGGATGCTGGAAATCTGAAGCATAAACTGAAAAGCACTCAGATAGAGTGCATCTGTGGAGAATGAAACAAAATTAAAGTTTCACCTCAATGATATGTCTATGGAGCTGAGTTTGATCAGAATTGAGCGGTAGTTTTTGTGTACAAAAAGTGCTAGTACTCCTCTTAATCTTAATGTTCAAATTTTAATTGGGACCCCTTTTCTTTTCAGCTTTTCAATGACTAACTTTATTGCTTAACACTATCAGTTCCCTTTAGCATAAAGTAAACTTCAAATTTCAATTCAGTTCTCTTTGCTAAAAAAGTGTTCCTGGATTATTGGTTCAAATAAATATTCCAAAGTACTTTCTATACAATAAGCCATCCAAAAGTACTTGAGGAATGTCACACAGACACGCTACTGCAATAATAGTGGGCCTATGGATGTGTGCATAACCCTTCTAGAAAAACAATTTGAAACAAAATCATTATTGAGAAAGAAACTGTTGAGGATGTGTCAACATTGAAGCATTGTAATGCAGGCACAGGCTTCTGTTAAATGTTGTCATAAAAATGGACATAAAATTCAAAACATTATGACCAATAATAACGTAACTAGATATGAATCCTAAAGATTATTCTTACAAAAACAAGATTTTAGTGTTTCAATACACAGTGTCTATTTCACACAGTACACAATTTCTCAGCTGAGAAGACTAGTCAACAAGATGAATTCAGGTATTGGCTGACAGTGTATTTGGATCTGGCTAAAGAGCAATGTGATTGAATTCCACTTCTATTTCCAATGAATGAGCAAAGCTTTGTGGCTACTTAGTATGGGTGAGTATACAGTATGATACAGAAAACCACCAGTCTTGCCTTTCTTGTTTGCATTTGTTGGCAGGCCTTTATATATAACTGCCATACGATATATTATCCAGTATACGAACAGTACTTTGGAAGCAAAGCCTTGCTTTGGAGGTTTGGGAGACAATTTAATGGGTCAAATATTTACTGAAACTGGGCTTTCATTGTGCGCTTTGAGAGTTGGATGCATCCCACCACTTCATCTCAAAATGCTTGCATCACAATTTTCTGCAAGGGATGAAGTAGGCCAATAGGGGTGGCACGGTGGCTCAGTGGTTAGCACTGCTGCCTCACAGCACCAGGGTCCCATGTTCAATTCCAGCCTCGGGCGACTGACTGTGTGGAGTTTGCACATTCTCCCCATGTCTGCGTAGGTTTCCTCCGGTTGCTCCGATTTCCTCCCACAGTCCAAAGATGTGCCGGTCAGGTGAATTGGCAAAGCTAAATTGCCCATAGTGTTAGGTGCATCATTCAGAGGGAAATGGGTCTGGGTGGGTTACTCTTCGAGAGTCGGTTTGGACCTGTTGGGCCGAAGGGCCTGTTTCTGCACTGTAGGGAATCTAATCTAATAGGGCACTTTGTATCTTGGTTCATAATGACTCAAAAGAATCAATTTTTTTAAACAATGATATTTAAGGATAGAGAAAGAAAGAGAGTAAACAGCAGGGAAGGAAATAGGATTAAATTAGTATTACATTTGAAAAACAGAAAGAAAGAGTCCAAAAGAAATTATGGACCAAGAATGAGAGAAAGAAGTAAAAATAGAAACAAAAAATTTCAAAAAATATCAGGAAATAAGAGCAGGATAAGAATCTACAATTGTTATCTTTCCAATTTGGAGAGATTGCATACCATTGAATTTACATAAAGCCCGTCATTAAAAAAACAGTCCTGACAGCCTTAACTTTCCATCGTGACATTTATTTATAATTTTGATGCAAATTTACCAATTTCTTGAAGCTCACGTGGAAATTTTGAAGACATGATGTGTTTTCCTGATGTTAAAGAGAAGGAAAAGGGAAGAAAAAAAAACGTTAAAATTGTAAAACCTCTAGGAACAATTTTCTACTGTAGGGTTTCAATAGTTTCAGTTGTTGCCTTTCTCAGCAACTTGCAGTGAATGGCAACTCAAGAAGTATTCATTATTGGCTACAAATTACCATACTATTTACATAGTAATAACCATCAGCATGGCTACCACAGCATGTGGGGTACATATTCTAAAGGAGTAAAGGTAAACAAGTAAGAGGCTAGAAAATAAATGATCATGTGCAAGAGTAAACATTATAGAAAGAAAACAACAAGGGTTTGACAAGGAACAAAATAATACTTCCACCCCCTCCAGAGCTTTTAGAAAGGCAGACAAAGGGAACTTAATAAGGTAGGAGACAAAAATAAATACCCATTTGCCCATAGTGTGTTATATATGAGGCTATACCTGGTAAAAAGTTCTTGTAGACTTCTTCCTCCAAGCTCTGGTGAGTGCAAACACCTTCAGCAATTTGGCTTCCTCATGACAAAGCTGTTTTGTTTTGCAAAGAAAATGAGTGGAGAAGCTGCTCCATGTTGAGCAGCCCTTGAGGAGTCTCAGTCATAAGCAATCCAGTTTGTTGTGAAGTGTTTACAGTGTTAGGTTTAACCTGCTGAAATGAGGCAACTGTACTGCCTGATGCCAGCAAACCTACCCAGGGCAGGCAAGCAGGGCTGGACTCAAAGGCCAACATTTAGAGTCATACAGCCATAGAGATGTACAGCATGGAAACAGACCCTTTGGTCCAACTTGTCCATGCCAACCAGACATTCCAAACTAATCTAGTCCCACTTGCCAGTACTTGGCCCAATCTCTCTAAACCCGCCCTTTTCATATACCCATCCAGATGCCTTTTAAATGTTGCGATTGTACCAGCCTCCTCCACTTCTTCTGGCAGCTCATTCCATACACGTAACACCCTCTGTGTGAAAAGGTTGCCCCTTGGGTCTCTTTTATATCTTTCCTCTCTCACCCTAAACTATACCCTGTAGTTCTGAACTCCCCAACCCCAGGGAAAAGACCTTGTCTGTTTACCCTATCTATGTCCCTCATGATTTTGTAAACCTCTATAAGGTCACCCCTTAGCCTCCGATGCTTCAGGAAAAACAGCCCCAACTAATGTTGAAGCGCTCTTGTCCCATGCAAGGCTTTGGTGAATAGCTGTCAGATGTGTATATTCTTCTAGCTGTAATGAAATGTCCACGACGTGATGAGTGAACTGCAGCGTTGTAACATTTTTTAGTTAATGTGAACCCTGGCAGATATGTGAGAAGCAGTACTCTGTGGTGCAAGTACTGCTATGTTGGTAACTGTAATGAAGCACCCCCAATTGCACACAAGGTAACTGATGCAGATCTCTGATGGAAACGAGATGCTGAGAGAGGGCGGATTTCAATCTCTTTAAAAAATGTTACTCATGCAAAACTCTGACTGATCTTATAAACTCAACTTTTGCACAAGCATATGTCACAGGTTCAATAGCTGTTTTCCAAATTACTTTTTCTTTCCTAAGGACTTTTACTGTGTTTTTATTAACACCATCATTCCCCTGAGCTATCTAAGTGGGGCATTTCTCCACATGAAAACAGCCAGGAACTGACTTAAAGAGCACAAACAAATCTGTAAGTCATTTGAGGGCAGAATAAACTTGCCACCTTGGCAGGGAAGTCAAAGCTTACAAACTGGAGCAGTCGGGCTACTTTCTCTTTCACTGTGTACCACCCAAACTGACTCGCTGTTAGTTTAAGACAGAGTTGAAGTTGAAACACAGTTCAGTACTGAGGTAGTTGGATTTAAACAGTAAAGCAGAAACAATATGCCGTCATCTCTTATTATTTATGCATGTACCCATTCATCTGAGAAATCTAACTTCTCTTAGCCTGCATCTGCACTATTTGAGTGCTTGGGAGGTCTCCATACTCTTTTAACAGGATACTTTGTTTTAAGTTAAGTTGGTTCCAGATAATTGGAACTAATTGAGATGTAGGGTGTTCAACTACTTATATAAAACATATGTTAATTCTAATATGTTGAAAATCAGCTCCACATGGTTGCACTAGTTATGTGGAGCATGAATGTTTGTTTTCTTTTTAAATATGCAACTAATAACTATTTAAATTTCTAGACAAAATATCCTGTGATAAACAAATGCATCACAGTGTGATTTGTGTCCATTCATATTAAGCATCAGGTTAACACAGTTGCTGGTAGAATCACTAAACCATTTTTTGTTGCTATAACAGCACCATACTTCCTCTCAACAACACTGTTACTGGGTTAATTCATCCTTAAGTAATACAACATAATCACTAATACTTTTCCAAAGTGACAGAACATCACACGACAATCACTCCAAACCCACAACCATTTGCACCTAGAAGGACAAGGACATCAGATACACGGGAACCTACAAGTTCCCCTCCAACCTACTCGCAGACCTGACATGGAAATATATCATCTTACCTTCAGTATTGCTGGGTCAAAGGCCTGGAATTACCTCTCTAAGGACATTACAGGTCTATTTACAGCTCAAATACACAGATATGAATGGTGGTGGACATTTAAACAAAAAAGTCCACAAATATCCCCACCCTCAACAATGATGGAGTACAGCACATCAGTGCAATAGACAAGGCTGAAGCATATGCATCCATCTTCAGCCAGAAATGCAGAAATGCAGAACCCAGCCTCATCCTCCTGAGGTCTTCAGAAAATTTGATTCACTCCATGTGATACCAAAAAATGGCGGAAACACTGGATATTGCAAAGACCACAAAATCCAGCTTTCAGATCTCAGATGAGCAGATGAGATTGGCAGAGTCATTATGCTCAAGTGGGCTTCATTGCCGTGAAATTCCCAGTCACCCTATCAATGACGTCCAAGTATTAAGCAGTTAAGGTAGACTTGTTGTCTTTAGAAAAACCAGGTCAACCAATTAGAGAGATTGTGATGCCAAACTCAGAGATTGTGATGACGATGCTCCTTTAACAAGGTTAGATTGTCTTTGGTTTTTTCTCAGAAGGGTCGTAAAGACAGAGGCTCCATTTTGTCTGCATTTATGTACTTGAAAAAGCATTTAAGTTTAAAAAAAACACTTGCACAGTGAAAGGGGAGAGGCTGGTTCTCCCAACTCAGCATTTCTCTGGTTTGGTTTCTGGTCAGTTGTTAGCTGGGAATCCAAAAGAAACAGATACATGAAATAAGGTGTACCATACTGAATCTCTCTGCCATCTCAGCATGGTGAAGATGGGATAATCTGTTGGGTTTTTCGATAGGTTAAATTATTCTGTATTCTGTTCTCTTTTGTTTGTGTTTCATTCTGTACTCTGTAAATAAATTCTCTTTTGTTTAAAACTGATGGATATTGACCAGCTGGATCCCTCCTGGAATATCCACATTACACCTGCTCAAACAACTAGAAATGTTAGGGTCTGGGCTACCTTCCTGAAATGTTTTGAGGGGGTCTGGCCTGGTCCATAACATCTTGTGCAGACCTAAAGTATGTAACATTACAGTAGTTACTTCCAGCCTTACTTCCCTTATCTGCATTAACTCAAATTGTTATGCAATGACATGACTTAAAGTTTTCAGCTCCATAGAACAGTAGAGCAGCTTCAAATCTGCAATACAGCCACCTAACAACAAGTCTGGGTAGGCAGAACCCATGTGGACAGAACGGTGTAGGGATGTATCTATGGACGTTGCATAAATCATGTAAGCATATTGGCCACTGTAACAGAAATTAAATCACACATATGCCTCCTGCAGATGCCAGGCACCATGTGGAATTTGATACTGAATCACAAGTCGACAGAGTGGTGAAGAAGGTGTTCGGAACACTGACCTTTATTGGTCAGTGCATTAGGTACAGGAGTTGGGCGGTCATTTTGTGGCTGTACAGGACATTGGTAAGGCCACTTTTGGAATATTGCATTCATTTCTGGTCTCCCTCCTATATGAAAGATGTTGTTAAACTTGCAAGGGTGGAGAAACAATTTACAAGGATGTTGCCAGGATTGGAGGGTTTGAGCTATAGGGACAGGCTGAATAGGCTGGGGCTCTTTTTCCTGGAGCAGTGGAGGCTGAGGGGTGACCTTATGGATAGTTATAAAATCATGAGAGGCATGGGTAGGGTGAATAGCCAAGTTCTTTTCCCCATTGTAGGGGCTCCATAACTAGAGGGCATAGGTTTAAGGTGACGGGGTAAGATTTAAAAGGATTCCTAAGGGGGATTTCTTTCACACAGAGGGTGGTGTGTGTGTGTGGAACGAGAAACTGGTGGAGGCTAGTACAATTACAGCATTTAAGAGGCATCTGAATGAGCATATGAATAGGAAGGGTTAAGAGGAATATGGGCCAAATGCTGGCAAATGGGACTAGATTAATTTAGAATATCTGGCCAGCATGGATGAGTTGGACTGAAGGGTCGGTTTCCCTGCTGTACGTCTCTATGACTCCATGACCTAGCACTTCACACACCATTGGTTCAGTTGATTGCAATTCTGCCTAGGGTTGAAATGCCAATAGAGGTAATGTGCTACCTGAGTAGAAAGGGGCATGGAAAACTGGAGGGAGCGAAAGAACATCAATGGGCAAATCGCACAAGCATCCAAGAACAGCTTCTTCCCTGCCATTGTTAGACTGATTAATGGACTCTCTAACTTTAAACAATGTTTATCTTGTTAATGTTGATCTTGCTTCATGTGCCTCCTGTGCAGTGTAATCTGTATGCCTCACTATCTAAGCACCCTATGTCCTTGCTTACTATGATCTGCTGGTACTGCTTGCAAATAAAGCTTTTCACTGTATTTAGGTACACGTGACCACAATAAATCAAATCAAGAAAGAAAATTCTAAACACCAGAGACCAAAGAGCAAAGTGTTCACTAATTTGTCGTCTTCCTAATAGTGCGCAACTAAATTAGAGAAAATAAGGGATAAAATTCCTTAAAACAACTCCTTAAAAATATTAACTATTAAATGAAGGGCATCACATAAGTAGTGATTAGCCAATGCAATTTTCTCATTCACATAAAATAATGCTGTAATAAAGCATACTTCAAACGTTAATGCTTCACTGTGTGGCCATTTAACCATCTGGTGGTCACAGTAAGGAAAATATTAATCAGACTGACTTGAACAGGACAAATGTAAATCAGCTCTTTATTGTTCTGCTTTTGTAATGGAGTAAGCCGTGTGCCTTTGTTAAATAGTAAAGTATAATTTATAGATTAAAATAATGACAAGGATAAGGCAATTCTAGGGTAATAATCATAGAACATTTATGCAGAGACAGACTTCTTTCTATTCTTTCTTGCAATACAGCATTTATTGCCAATTCCCAATTTTCCTTGATGAGACTTTATTCCAAATGTATTAATTACATTTCAATTCCCCCAGCTGCCATGGTGGGATTGAAGTCTTAGCTCTGGATTACCAGTCCAGCAACATTACCAAGGTGCTTTTGTCCCTGTTTACAACACCAGCAGGTTGTAATTTGAAGTAACCATATGTTCAATGATAGACTTTAATTGAAGCCAGTCATTATGTGTCTGTTCCTCAGTTTCAGGGAGCTGTAATCAACAATAAGAGCACAAAGTCATTAGTTAGTCCTCCAAAAGAAAATTCTCTGGGTAGATATTGTTTAAATCTGGGCGTTCAAGTGTGTTTCAGAACTAAAGTTTTTGGTCTTGAGAGCTCTGATGCAGCAAGGCTGATTCACCTTCTTCCAGCTGTCATAAGCCTGTTCCCAGACCCCTCACTGAGGCAGTGGGACAGGTTTCCAGCTTCAAAATTGGGTCAACACCAAGCTCTTGTGGCCTGTTTGTTTCATAGGGTTACATAGGGTAGATAGAAAGGAAACAGGCCACTTGGTTCAAACATGTCATGACTCTCTTTATACTCCATTCGAACCCCGTCCCATTTTTCTCATCCAACGTTCACAGCCTAACTCTGTATCCTTTTCAGTCTTATGTTAATACAACATCCCTTGAAGTGCATTTATTCTATTCACTTCAAGCTTATTCTGAGATAGAGTGTTGCTACCTCACCAATCTTTAGAAAAAGGAAACTTTTTCCCCCTGAATTCTCTATCAGAACCCTTGGTAACAAATTTGTATTGATTCAGTTTTGCTCTTTCTTACAATTTGGGACATTTGACCAGTGTCACCTCAGTCAAAAACTTTCATAATTTTAAATATCTCTATTAAGCCACTGCCCATCCTTCCTTTTTGGATAGAAAAGAGATACAACCTATGTGTCCACTCCTGACAGATATTCCGTGTATTTCTGGTATTCTTGTCAATCTTTCTCATCTCTATATCTCTCTTATGATATTCTGACCAGCATTGTACACAGTACTTCAGATGTAGTTAAACCACAATTTAACAGAAGTAGAGCATAATTTCTTGACTTTTAAGATCTATCCCTCTTGAAGAAAACATAAGTACTTGGCTTACTTTTTGACCTGGTGAACTTGTGTCCCTACGTGGCAACTTGTAATGATTTGTGTATTTCAATTCCTTTACTCTTCTACCTCATTTAGATTCTTATTTTCTATGCTACAGACAACATCCTTATTTTTATGACCAAGCTGTAAAACCTCCTTCACGTTGACATTAATCTATTGTGTACTCATGCTATAGTTAATGTTCATTTGCAGTTTGTTGCAGTTCCCCCCTCAGAACTGACTAATCTCCCAGTCTGGTGTTATCCTCAAGTTTAGGAATTGTGCTCTTGACTCATATGAATGTATGAAATGGGAGCAGAAGTGGACTCAAGCCTGATCCACTATTTAACAAAGGCTGATCAGTTTGAGTTTCAGGTTCCACATTCCCATCTACCCCTGATAATCCTCTACACAACTGCCTTTCAAGAATGCATCCATTGCTGTCTTAAAAAGTATTCAATGACTCTATCTACTTTGCCTTCTGGGGCAGACAGTTCGAAAGACACACAATCATTTAAGAGCAGGGTGGCTCAGTGGTTAGCACTGCTGCTTTATAGTGCCACAGACCCAGGCTCGATTCCGGCCTTGGGTGACTGTCTGTGATGAGTTTGCATATTCTCCCTGTGTCTGTGTGGGTTTCCTCCAGGTGCTCTGGTTTCCTCCCACAGTCCAAAGATGTGCAGGTTAGGTGAATTGGCCATGCTCAATGCCCATAGTGTTTAGGGATGTAGAGGTTAGGTGCATTAGGTAGGTAAATGGGTTACTCTTCGGAGGGTCGGAGTGGACTTGTTGGGCCAAATGGCCTGTTTCCACACTGTAGGGATTCTATGAACAGAAATACAATTTTCTTCATTTTTTGACTTGAAAAGGTGACTCTAATTTTAGAGTCAGAGAGTCATAGAGATGTACAGCATGGAAACAGACCCTTCGGTCCAACCGGTCCATGCCCACCAGATATCCCAACCCAAACTCGTCCCACCTGCCAGTACCCGGCCCATATCCCTCCAAACCCTTCCTATTCATATACCCATCCAACTGCCTCTTAAATGTTGCAATTGTACCAGCCTCTAACACATACTCTGGCAGTTCCTTCCATGCATGTACCACCCTCTGCATGAAAAAATTGCCTCTTAGGTCTCTTTTATATCTTTCCCCTCTCACCCTAAACCTATGCCCTCTAGTTCTGGACTCCCTGACCCCAGAAAAAAGACTTTGCCTATTTACCCTATCCATGCCCCTCATAATTTTGTAAACATCTATAAGGTCACCCCTCAGCCTTTGACGCTCTAGTGGAAAACAGCCCCAGCCTGTTCAGCCTCTCTCTGTAGCTCTGATCCTCCAACTTTGGCAACATCCTTGTAAATCTTTTCTGAACCCTTTCAAGTTTCACAACATCTTTCCAATAGGAAGGAAACCAGAATTGCACTCAATATTCCAACAGTGGCCTAACCAATGTCCTGTACAGCCGCAACATGACCTCCCAACTCCTGTACTCAATACTCTGACCAATAAAGGAAAGCATACCAAATGCCTTCTTCACTATCCTATCTACCTGCGACTCCACTTTCAAGGAGCTATGAACCTGCACTCCAAGGTCTCTTTGTTCAGCAATACTCCCTAGGACCTTACCATTAAGTGTATAAGTCCTGCTAAGATTTGCTTTCCCAAAATGCAGCACCTCGCATTTATCTGAATTAAACTGCATCTGCCATATCTCAGCCCATTGGCCCATCTGGTGCAGATCCTGTTGTAATCTGAGGTAACCCTCTTTGCTGTCCACTACACCTCCAATTTTGATGTCATCTGCAAACTTACTAACTGTACCTCTTATGCTCACATCCAAATCATTTATGTAAATGACAAAAAGTAGAGGGCCCAGCACCGATCCTTGTGGCACTCCACTGGTCACAGGCCTCCAGTCTGAAAAACAACCCTCCACCACCACCCTCCATCTTCTACCTTTGAGCCCCTTTGTTTTGGACTCACACCAAAGAAGAAACATCCTATCTACATCCACATTATCAAGAGCATTAAGGAATTTATTACTTCAATCAAGCCACCCTTCAGTCTTTTAAGTGGAAACAAGTTCAAACCATTCTTAAGACATCACACACACCTAGATAAGTCGTTCTGAACGGGGGCCATATGGCCCCCTTCGGGGCCCTGGCTCATTTGAAGGGGGGCCACTGACTGGGAAAACTGTGAAAGGAGATCCCCAAGGGTTTACAGGGACCCTGGTAACTGAACTGATGAAATACCCAAGCAACAACCTTCACTGGAGTCAAACGTTTCCCTCCTATTTATGATATCTTTGCAACACACCATTTGAATTTGGTGCACCTGGCAAATTAATTGCTTAAGCTCCTCCCACACAGCCTCACTTCAAAGTCAGTTGCGAATCAGACTGCACCAGGTCATCGTGTTCAATCAAGGGTTCTCGTGGCCATTATCACCGTACTTCATTATCCGAAGATCAGTGGGTCTTGGTAGGCCTTTTTAAACCTAGTTCATTTGTTCATTATTTTCCTTGTAAGATGTGCCTCAAGATTATTTTTATTATGTTCAGCAATAATTCTACCCATGAGTTCCTTGGCAAAAGAGAAGTGTCGGCAGTATTCTGTGGAATACTTGTCCTGTGGTTTCATCACATCTCCACAAAACCCACCGTTGCCCATGTGTGTGAACTGCATGACTACATTTCTCAAATGAAAGCATGAGGCTAAGCAAATGGAAAAAAAAATGTTTTGATACCTTGCATCTAGATAAGAAAGATAAACCCTTAGATTTCTTCAAAAGTCTTTGAGATAATGTCGAGAGAAGGCCAAAGCTGAAACAAATGCTTACTCAAATGTCCCAGAAATTAGAGAAGGGACTTGCTGCATCACACAAAATTAGTAAACTGATTGCTAAAACTGGAACTTCTCACAGCATTAGTGAGTCGCTTATCCTGCCTTCAGTGTCCATAATAATACCCGATGTCATGAATTTGAGTGCCAAAGAAACAATTCAGGCAATTCCCTTTGAGTCATTCCACTATTGCCAGAAGATTTGTTGAGATGGCATGGGACATTGAAGAGGGAATCGATCAGTTCATTACAATCCAAGAAATTCTCTTTACAATTAGACGAAACTACTTTACAAAATAACGACAAAATCCAGGAACAGAATTGATATCTCAACAAGAGATGACCTCCGACTGTATAATTTGGAGCCTGATATCATGAAACTTGCAGAAAAGCACCAATCTCAAGGATTCACATTAGGCCTGATAGACGTTTAATTTCATACAGTCTTTTTTAAAGATTTGTCCAGTATGTCAGAATGTTCAAGCTTTCTTGGTGTTCAATAATAAACAATTTTTTGGTCTATCTATTTGTGTTGTATCCTGTTGAAAAGGGTCTCTGGAATTTGAGAAGAGCTCCTAGGGTGCCGTGGCCAAGAAACGGTTGAGAATCTCTGCAGTAGATAATAATCTAGTGAACCTCCTCTGAACGAATTCCAGTGCATTTACAAACTTCCTTAATAAAGGTGACAAAGAAAAGCACAGTATTTAATATGTCCCATTGATGTCCTTTACAAATAAAGGCTTACATCCATAATTCTATGTAACACAAAAACCCAAAAGAACTGCAAATGCAGGAAATCAGAAACAAAAATAGAAATTGCTGGAGACAACTATCCTGAATTAGAATCAGTTCTGAATAATGGTCGCAGGACCTGAAACATTAACTCTGATTTCTCTCCATAGATGCTGCCAGATGTGCTGAGGTTTCCCAGCAATTTCTCTTTTTGTCTATATTTTGGTGTTCAATTGTACTTGCAAAAAAGGACATCATCCCACTAGCCTTCTTGATCACTTACTCTACTTGCAGACTAACATTTTGTGACATGTGCACTGGAGTACAATCTCACTACTCCTGAGTGTTCTGGAGTCGCTCTCAATTTCAATAGCACTTTGCTTCTTTATTCTTCTGCCAAAGTGAAAAACTTCACATTTTTCCATATTATACTTACTCTGCCAGATGTTTGACCAGTCATTCAGCCTATCCATATTCATTTGCAGCTTTTTTTATGTTTTCTTCACAACATAATTTCCTATCTACCTCAGTGCAGTAGCATGTTCAGCCACCATGCCTTTGGTCTTCTCATCCAAGTCATAGATTACAAACTCTAAACATAAAATGTGAACAAGAGTTGAACACCATTTTAAATGCTTTCTATTGTTTTTGTCCATCTTTGCTTGGCAATATCGTTGTTTGTTTTTCCTTCCAAAATGCCACTTGCATTCCTTGAAAATTGTGTTTCACTAATATTATCCTGGCCTTCATCTTACTTACGCCCTTCCCAATTATTATTTTAAAATATGCAATATTATCATTACTATTGCTAAGATATGCCACTATTTTTAGTTCTAACATCTGCTCTGGCTCATACCCTGTTATTAGATTCAATAGTGACTCCCCTCCTCTGTTTGACCTCTTATGTGATTGGTTGGATAGAGTCTTGTACAGATAACGTCAATGATTTAATAATGTGGCAAGTGCAACAATGCTGCTGATTGGCTACATATGCCAAAGTCCGAGAAGACACTCTATGGTGTGTTCCTCTCTATTGGGCCATCTGTGAGCCAACAATACCCTGATACTGTACAGGGAGGGTTCACTTGGAACCATAGTGTGCCATCAACCTAGATAATGATAGGAGTTTCTTCACTTCCCAAAAGGCTGCATCTTGGCTATGACATAATTTCCAAGGCTGAACCTTTCTTAATAGCAGGTGTAAGGGTGCCAGGATGGAGGACAGGTTGGTATGAATTTTCCGTAATAATTCATCAATCCAAGGAAAGACCTAATCTCCGGTACAGATGCAGGAGCCAGGGCGCCTTTGATCACCCTCACTTTATCTTCCAATGGTGTAATCTGATCTTGTTGACCCTGTAACCCAGCTAGGTTACTTGAAATGCCTAGAACATACTCTAAGGCGTACACCCCCTTGAGTGAAACATTTAAGCACTATGTCCAAGTTCCCTTTATTGGTCTTCCCGGTTATTAGTCCGGCATCCAGATAAATGGCAACCTAGGGTAGACCTTGTAAAATGTTCTGAAAAATTGCACATGCAGGTAATATCTCCCCAAATGGCAAACTCATAGATTGGTGCAAGCCCTTATTGATTGTAGCTTCATCTGACATAATTGCAGGTACGCATGGCTCATGTTTAGTTCCATTAAGGACAGCGCCGCACTCTCCCCCACCAGCGTAGTATATAAGTCCTCAGTGTGAGGGATTGTGTATTTATCCAGCTGCGAGGAGTGGTTTACCATTTGTTTAAAATCCCCACAAAGGCAAACCAACCCATCGTATGGGCTTCACAATCAGTATGACCGGTGCTGCCCATTCCGCAAACTGGACTGGTTTGAAGATTCCTTCGCTTTCCAGCCTCCCTGATTTCGGCCTCTACTTTTGCCCATAAGGCAAATGGCGCTGGATGGGCCTTGCAGAGTCATGGAATTGCTTCCAGGTCAACATGCAAGGTGACTTTGTTTCCTTTGATAGTACCTAGACCAACCGGAAAAACTTTCAGGTATCTAATTAGGTCTTCACTCAGGCCACCATTTTCTAATCAAAAAATGTGTAGCCCATCAAGGCGAGTCTTTCTCAATCAATTGCATCCCATCAAACTTGCACCTGAGACTTTTACTACAATCAGTGGTAACTGAATCAGTTGCTTCTCACACGAGACTGCAACCAAAATTGTACCTTTCATCTGTAAACGTTCCCAGTGTAGGTACTCAGTCTAGCCGAGGTCTTATGCAAACTGAAGGGTTGGAGTCCAGAGCGAATTTTGTTAAAGACTGGTTCTTTGATCACTGATACAGCTGTGCTGGTATTAATCTCCATTTGAACAGGGTGACTATTTAAACAGATGTTTATTTTGATTGGTTCTGATTTGGATATCGCTAAGCAATTTAAATGTTCCAAGCCAGATGTAAGTGGACTTCCCAGAGTGTGCACTCTCCTGGATATTGGCCTGAGTGTGCATTCTTCTGGATACTAGTCTATGAGTTCTCTTGGTCAATTCAGGTCCAGTGGGACTCGCATCTGTATATCAGTCGCAACTATAATGGCTCGCCAGCCCAGATCCTGAAGAAAATTTTAACCATTTGGTCGAGGCTTGGCTCTGTTTTGGGCTGACCCAGTGTCCCTCTGTTCAGGATAAGTCCTGAGGGAGGCTTTGCAATTGCCTTCACTCAAGTGGTGTTCCCCAAGCTCAGTCAGACTGGCGAGGGTGTCCACTTCCATTTGGAATACCCTGCAACTCATATGCTCCACTTGCTTCATGTTCCAATGGTAAAGCCAGGTGTTGTGCCAGTTGGAAATCCACTTGAGCTTCAGCTAGTAGGTGCTTTTGCATGGTTGCATCATTAATCCTACATACCAACTGGATCTCTCAGAATCTTATTCAGGATTAAACCAAAGTCACATGCCTCTGCCAGTCGTCTTAACCTCGTCATAAATCCCGACACGGATTCCCCTGGTTCTCGAATTGCCAAGTACAACTGCTAGCATCACAGAATTAGAGGAAATCATAATATTCCTTCACTAAGTCTGTCAACCTTTGAAAGGTTTTAGTATTTGGTGCCTCAGGGAAAGTTGGATTCCTAATAAACGAAAAAGCTGCAGGTGCACAAATTGGCAGGAACATTACTCCTTGTTTTTCATCTGCCCCAATGCCATTTGTTAGAAAAGGTAATGCATTCTTCCTAAATACTGGGTCCTTTCATCGACGAGAATACTATCAAGATCAAACAGGTCAAGCTTCCCAAATAACGGCATGGTACTAGAAATACCAGCCCCAACTCAAAGACAGGTGAAATTCTTCAGGAGCATTTTTTTCTCTTGTCGCCACTGAAATAATGCCACAGAGGCCGATATCCTGTCACCAAGTCGCCCTTTATTCACACATGCATAGTATTTGACACTGATCCAGCTCCCTCAGAACCAGCTGTCAAAGTGAACAGAACCTCTGACACTCTTGTTTATATTTTTTTCAGTGAAAGACACAAAGTGCTCCCTCCTGTGTATTTTTTTTAAATTAAATTTCCACCTCCAGGAAGAACCTTCTGTTTATTTTTTTTTTTAAAACCCCCACACTACCACCTAAGTGCGGTAGTGCTTATTTTTTCCCCAGCACCCAAGGTGTGTGTGTGCAGGTGTGAGACACAGTGAAAGACACAAAGTGCATGAATCTTTATTCAATTTCCACCACCAGGAAGAGAGGAAAACACCCGGGTGGCCAGTAACAAGCACTGCCCTTCACATCAAGGGACAGTGCTGTGTGATCAAACCAGTGAAGGGGAGGTTAGGGACTAAATCAAAATAGAGTTGGAGGGAGAAATGATGCACTCCACTCCCTGCGGCGCCCACCTCTCCCTGAACAACTCCAGGGTGTTGGTGGACACCGCGTGACACTCTTGTTTATTTTTTTTTATTTTTTTATTTTTTTTTTCTTTTTAATTTAACCCCCACACTACCACCTAAGTGCGGTAGTGCTTATTTTATCCCCAGCACCCATGGTGTGTGTGTGTGTGCAGGTGTGAGACACAGTGGAAGACACAAAGTGCACCAATCTTTATTCAATTTCCACCACCAGGAAGATAGGAAAACACCCGGGTGGCCAGTGACAAGCACTGCCCTTCACATCAAGGGACAGTGCTGTGTGATCAAAACAGTGAAGGGGAGGGTAGGGACTAAATCAAAATAGAGTTGGAGGGAGAAATGATGCACTCCACTCCCTGCGGCGCCCACCTCTCCCTGAACAACTCCAGGGTGTTGGTGGACACCGCGTGACACTCTTGTTTATTTTTTTTTTTTTTTTTTCTCTTTTTTATGGTCTCTTTAATGTTCTTAGTTAGCCACAGATGTGCAGCCTTCTCATAGAAACTCTCTTTCATACTGCAAAGTTACTTTGCAGAATGCAATGAAATTCCCCTTTTTTTTTTTTTCTTTTCAGCAGTCTATTTATTTATTTATTTAACCCCCACACTACCACCTAAGTGCGGTAGTGCTTATTTTATCCCCAGCACCCATGGTGTGTGTGTGCATGTGTGAGACACAGTGGAAGACACAAAGTGCACCAATCTTTTATTCAATTTCCACCACCAGGAAGATAGGAAAACACCCGGGTGGCCAGTGACAAGCACTGCCCTTCACAGCAAGGGACAGTGCTGTGTGATCAAAACAGTGAAGGGGAGGGGAGGGACTAAATCAAAATAGAGTTGGAGGGAGAAATGATGCACTCCACTCCCTGCGGCGCCCACCTCTCCCTGAACAACTCCAGGGTGTTGGTCGACACCGCGTGCTCCTTCTCCAAGGACACCCGGGCTCTAACGTAACCGCGGAAGAGGGGCAGGCAGTCGGCCCTAACGACCCCCTCCACGGCCCGCTGCCTGGACCTGTTGATGGCCAGCTTGGCCAGGCCCAGGAGCAGACCCACGAGGAGGTCTTCAGACCTGCCCTCCTTCCTCCGTACCGGGTGCCCAAAGATCAGGAGCGTGGGACTGAAGTGCAGCCAAAAACAGAGGAGAAGGTTTTTAAGGAAATCAAAAAGGGAGTGCAAACGCCCACACCCAATATACACGTGGTCCACGGACTCCACAGCGCCACAGAACAAGCAGTTGGGCTGGGAGTCCGTGAACCACCGCAATCTGCGGTTGCAGGGGACTGCTGCGTGCAGCACCCTCCACCCCAGATCCCCGAGAGAAAGGGGGAGGACTCCCGCGTAGAGAGCCCTCCACTGGGGATCCCCACCGCCCGGTGGCAAATGGGCACGCCAAGGCGTGTCCGGACGGTGGATGAGGGAGAAGAGGTGGATGGTGTGCAGCAGCAGTCGATACAGGGCTCTTCTTTTTATCTCACTAAACGAAACAAAGTTAAAATTTCGGAGGCGGCTCAGGTTGTGGGGCACAGGCTCCCGCGGGAAGTACGGGACCTTGGGGCCAATGTGAAATTCCGTCCGGGCTGGGGTGAGCGCGGACGGGATCCCACCGCACACCTGAGCGTCCTCCAACTGGTGCACTACGTCGGGTCCGAGCACCGCCGTTTTGAGGCGTCGGATGGCGGTGGCCACGTACTGGACGTCTACCGCTGCCCTGCCTGCTATGTCCTGCGGCAGCGTCCAGCCCAGGCCCCCGGCACCCAGCACGTCCCCGACCCTGGTCACCCTCGCCGCCGCGGCCCTCCCCTCCGACAGCCACTTGAACCCGCGAGTACGGAGGTGCGGATTCCTGAGCAACGGCTCCCTGACGACAGCCGCTACTCCAGCCGGAGGGTAGGCGCGACGCGATTCGACCATGTTCCAGACAGTGATCAGGTCCTGGTAAAAGACAGGCAGCGTCTTGAGGGCGACCTCCAAACCGTCACGGTCGACGAACAGGAGCTGCGTGTCGTAGTTGAGGTTACGCACCTGGCGGAAAAAATACGTCGCCAGGGCGCACCACCTAGGAGGAGGCTCGACGTAAAGGTATCGCCGCAAGGTCTGAAGGCGGAAGGTCGCGACCTGGGTGCGGACGCACACCAGCGACTGACCGCCCTCCTCAATAGGGAGACTCAGAACCTGCGCGGCGACCCAGTGCATCTTTTTGTCCCAGAAGAAATCGACCAACGTTCTCTGGATGTCAGCGACAAAGCCAGGAGGAGGGACCAAAGTGACCAGCCGGTACCACAGCATGGCGGCCACCAGCTGGTTTATGACCAGCACTCGACTCCTGTAAGAAAGCACTCGGAGCAGTCCTGTCCAGCGGCCTAGGCGAGCCGAGACTTTGGCCTCCAGCTCCTGCCAGTTGGCCGGCCAGGATTCCTCGGCCGGGCCGAGGTAGACCCCCAGGTAGAGGAGATGGGTGGTACTCCAGCTGAACCCCCGTAACTCCTCCGGCAGAGAGTCCACCCGCCACGGGCCGACCAGTAGTCCGGAACATTTGGCCCAGTTGATCCTGGCGGAGGACGCCGCCGAGTACACGGCCTGGCACTCGCGCATCCTCCCCAGGTCAGCCGGGTCGGTGAAAGTGAGGAGCACGTCGTCGGCGTAGGCCGAGAGGACCACCCCCGTGCCCGCGCCGCGCAGAACCAGCCCCGACAACCTCCTCCGCAAGAGGCGCAGGAAAGGCTCCACGCACAGGGAATACAGCTGGCCGGACAGGGGGCAGCCTTGACGCACTCCTCTCCCGAAGCGAAGGGGCGCCGTCAGGGACCCGTTAACTTTAACCAGACACTCTGCGGCGGCGTACAAAAGTCGGATCCGGGCGACGAACTGCGTCCCGAACCCGAATGCCCGCAGAGTCCCGAGCAGGTACTCGTGATCGACCCTGTCGAACGCCTTCTCCTGGTCGAGAGACAGGAAGGCGCTCGGCAGACCAGCCCGTCGACAGAAATGGATCAGGTCCCGGACCAGGTGGACGTTATCGTGTATCCTCCGGCCCGGGACCGTGTAGGACTGGTCCGGGTGAATCATGTGGGCCAGCACGGAGGCCAGGCGAGAAGACAACACCCTGGCAAAGATTTTGTAATCCGTGCTGAGGAGGGAGACCGGACGCCAGTTCTTCAAAGAACGAAGGTCCCCCTTCTTTGGCAGCAGGACGATGACTGCCCTGCGCCAAGAAAGGGGCAGCAGTCCGGCATTTAGGCACTCCCCCAGGACCTGTGCGTAGTCGCTCCCCAGGACGTCCCAGAACGCCCTGAAGAACTCCACAGTCAGCCCGTCCAGCCCCGGGGTTTTGCCCCTCGAGAGCCGGTCGAGGGCGCCGGTCAGCTCCTCTAAGGTGACGGGAGCGTCGAGCCTTCCGGCGTCCTCCGGGCTGAGCTGCGGCAGGTCCTCCCACAGAACTCTGCGAGCATCCTCGCTGGACGGATCCGGAGAGAACAGAGCCGTGTAATAGTTCCGGACGTGGGCCCTGACTCCCTCCGGATCCGAGACGAGGGACCCGTCGTCGGCCAGCAGCACAAGGAGCTGCTGACGGGTGCCACGCCTTTTTTCCAGCGAGTAGAAGAAGGGGGAGCCGCGGTCCAGGTCCTGGAGGAGCTGGATCCGCGACCTCACGTACGCGCCCCGAGCCCCGACGAGCTGCAGGTCCCGGAGCGCGGCCTTCTTCTCTTCGTACGCCCCGCGCAGGGCCGGGTCCGCGTCGGGCTGACCGAGGCGTGACTCCAGGTCGAGCAACTCCCTCTCCAACTCCCGGATCCTGGATTTCCGCCTCTTCGTCGACCCCCTCGCGTACTCCTGACAGAAGACGCGGACGTGAGCCTTGCCCACGTCCCACCATAGCCTCAGGGAGGGGAAGCTTCCCCGCTTCCTTCTCCAGCCGGCCCAGAAACGACGAAACGAGTCCCGGAACCGCTCGTCCTCCAGCAGCAGGTTGTTAAAGTGCCAGTACGCGGAGCCCAGCCTGGCGCCGAACGGAAGGAGTTCCGCCCACACCAGGTGGTGGTCCGTGCACGACACCTGCCGCGTGGAGGCCTTCGGAAAACAGGAGGCGTACGCCCGCGAAACGTACAGGCGGTCGATTCTGGACGCTCCGACCCCAGGCCTCACGAAGGTGAAGGCGATGGAGTTGGGATGGAGATTCCGCCAGACGTCCACCAGGTTGAAGGACTTGACCAGGTCCCCCAACCTCTTCCCCGACGCGCAGCCAGTGCGGGCACCGCCGTGGTCCCTGCCCTCGAGGACGCAGTTAAAATCTCCCCCGAGGACGACGCACTGGTTCTCGTCGATGGAAGCGAGATGAGCGGACACTTCTTCGAAGAAGCTCGTTTGCCTCGGCCCGGCCAGGGGAGCGTATACGTTCACCAAGTGAAGCGCCGCGCCCCCCAGCCGAACCGTCAGGTGAAGCAAACGGCCTGGCACCGGCTCCCTGACCCCCAAGATCTCCGGCTGAAAATGCGGGGCCAACAGGATAGCCACCCCGCCAGATCTGCGGGTGAGGTGACTCATGTAGACCCCCCCTCGCCACTCCAGGAGCCAGGTGGCTTCGTCTCCCGGGGTAGTGTGGGTTTCTTGCAGGAAGCCCACCGCATACCTCCCGTCCCGAAGGACCGAGAGGGTCTGGAATCTGCGCTGCGAGTCCCTGCTGCCGTTGATGTTGAGGCTGGCTATAGTTGTCTCCATGTCGGAAGCTTTGTGCAACCACCACCAGAACAATTAACAAACCTATCTACATATTTACAGGGAGGACGAGGGAGGGGCACTGAAGTCCCTCTCCCTCACCAGGAGTGCCCCCAGGAAGTTCCTGACTCGCTTTCGCTCGTTAATGTCGAGCCCAGGCGCCTGGCGGGCAGCGAGGGTCGACCAGTAAACTTTTTCAAAAGAGCTCCAGCGGTCGAGCGCCAGTTGGGCTCTGTCCCGGCGACTCCGAGTTTCCTCGACAAATTCCCGGAGTTCCTCGAGGGGGATGAGGGGGAGATCGGTGGGGGGCACCCGGGACTCAAAAAAGTCACTGCAGACGGAGTCCGCGTCGTCCCCGGTGTCCGCCACCGATCCCGAACCCTCCTCCGGGTGGTCGCCCTCGGTCACCGACCCCTCCCCCACCGAGAGGATGGGGGCTGGTCCGGCGCCGCCAACCGGCCTCAAACCCCCGGCGACCCCACCCCCAGGGTCGCCGGCGGTACCTTCCTCGGCGCACCCCTTCCCGGGACGCCCCGAGTTCGGGTCGTCGGGCGGCAGAGGCTCGGGGCCCCGCTCCTCTCCCGACACCGGGACGCCTGGCTCCTCGGGGAAAAGGTCATCCCCCAGGAAAAGGTCGTCCCCCAGGGCCAAGGCCCCCGGAAAAACAGTCTGGGAGGGAGGAGCGAGGATAACACCCTCCTCCCCTCCACCGCTCGACGACCCAGCAGAGGGTCCTCCGTCGTCGCCCGCACCACGGCCCTCGTGGTCATCGAGGTCCTCCCCAGGGGCCGGAGGAGTCGAGGCAGCAGGAGGCCCTGCTGTAGCCCCCGGGGGTTTGGGCGAGTCGGGCCGCGGTGCGGGACAGTCGAGGGGCACCGTTGGTTCGTCCCCCGGAGAGGGGCAGCACCGCCGGCGCGCTGCAGGAGAGTCCCTCCCCTCCGAGGGACGGTGCCTCTTCCCCAGAGAGACCGGGGGGGATTTATGGGCCTTCCCCTCCCCGCCCGCCTCGGTGGTCACGGGGCCCGGGGTCCCTCCCCCCAGCCTTTCCAGGAATACGAACGGCTGGGGGAAGACAGGGGGCGTGGCCAAGGTGGGGAGGGCCAGCCGTGTCACTTCTTGCCCCGCCCTGGGTTTATCAGGTGAGGGCGGGCGGGGCAGGGGCCCGGTTCCCCCTCCGGAGCCCGGAGACACGGTCGCTGTAGGAGGCGGGCCAGCGGTGTCCTCCCCCGGGTTAGTGCCAGGGCGTGGCTGGGTTGGGCAGGGCTCGGGCTCAGGGGCCCCCGGGCCTGGTGTCACGGCGCCAAGGTCGGGCGTCAAAACCCGAGGGGTTTCTCCATCGGGGTGGGGGGTGGATGTGGGGTCAGCTGGGTTAGGATCAGGTAAGGGTTCGGGAGTGTGGGGGTCAGGGTTCCCGCGCCGGGGCGACGCTGGCACGGCCGCAGGGGCATTGTCGTGCCGGGGCGGGGTAGGTCGTGGGCTAGGTGTCGGGGAAGGGGATAGGGTGGTCTCCCCGTGGGCGGGCCTGACGCGCCGCGTCTTCTTCAGCGCCTTCTGGCCTGCCGGACGCTCACCCCCCTCCCTGCCAGAGGCTGGAGCATTGGGAGCCTCTGGCTTAGCCTCCGGTGCCGGGGCCTGTGGTGTTGACTTCGGGGGAGGGGGAGTGGGTGCGGCGGCACCACCATCAGCCGTCGGTGTGGGCTGGGCGGCTTTCTGGGTGGGGCAGTTATTTCTAATGTGCCCCACCTCGTGGCACAGGTGGCACCGCACGCCGTCCGCCGTCCAGAAGGCGCGATAGGCCGCGCCCTCATGGAGGACAGTGAAATTGCCCTCGGTGACCTCCTCCCGGGCCAGGCAAATGAACACCTGGCGCCGGAAGGAGTAAACGTGTCGGAGGGCGGGGTCCTTCAGACCGAGCAGGAGCGGCTGGACACCCGACCGGATTTCCCCCAGGGTGGTGAGGTGGGGGAGAAGGAGCTCGCTGGCAATGAAGGGCGGGACGTTAGAGATCACGACCCTCTGGGCCGTAACCTCCAGAGGGTCGACGGGCAAATGTGACCCGCCCACAGCGAGCCCCCTCTCCACGGCCAGGTGGACCGCCTGCTCGGTCCTCAGGAAAAATACGGCCTTCCCGTACATGCGGGCCGCAGCGACGATGGCCAGTGGGCCGACCACACTAGCCATGGCCTTGCTGCAGGCCTCGATGGTCATGTTGGGGTGGGGATAGGCCTTGACCCCCAGGCGTTTGGTCAGGTGCCTGAAGGGGGTCGACGTCGCAGCCGGGGTTGTGGGAGCCGAGCCCAAGGCAGCGGCTACCCCGGCGTAGGTGCGGCTGGGCCCGGCGACTTTGGGGCTCGCCATATTCTGCCGCTTTGTACTTCGGCCCCAGGCAGCGGTGGAGGTGGGCCCCTGGTAGCAGCAGTGGTGGAGGGGCCCGAGGCGAGTCGCCAGAGGCAAGTCCCAGGCAGCGACAGCGGTGGCAGAAGCGGACCTCGGGCGAGTCCAAGGTAAGCCCTCGGTCGCAGTGGTGGGGGCAGACCTGTTGGGGAGAGTCCCCGAGGCAAGTCCCAGGCAGCCCCAAAGTCGAGTCCCAGGCAGTAGTGGTGGAGATGGGCCCAAGGCGAGTCCCAGGCAGCAGCGGTGGAGGCAGGCCTCTGGCGAGTCCTGGGAAGTCCCCTCGGTTGCAGTGGTGGGGGCAGACCTGTTGGGGAGGGTCCCCAAGGCAAGTCCCAGGCAGCCCCAAAATTGAGTCCCAGGCAGTAGCAGTGGAGGTGGGCCTCTAGTAACAGCAGCAGTGGTGGAGGTCCTGGGAGGGCCCCAAGGCAAGTCCCAGGCAGCAGCAGTGAGGTAGGCCCCAAGCAGCAACAGCTGAGGCAAGTCTGGGCGGGGTCCCAGAGACCAGCAGTGGGAGTGCAGGTCTCTCCTTCTCCTTCTCCTTCTCTCTGGTCTAGGGATAGTCGCCTTCAAGGAGAGCCCCTATACATACACTCACAATAGGCAAACACCCAGGTGGCCAGTGACAAGCACTGACCTTCACATCAAGGGGCAGTGCTGTGTGATCAAAACAGTGAAGGGGAGGGTAGGGACTAAATCAAAATAGAGTTGGAGGGAGAAATGATGCACTCCACTCCCTGCGGCGCCCACCTCTCCCTGAACAACTCCAGGGTGTTGGTGGACACCGCGTGACACTCTTGTTTATTTTTTTTTTTTTTTTTTTTTTTTTGTGCAGGTGTGAGACACAGTGAAAGACACAAAGTGCACCAATCTTTATTCAATTTCCACCACCAGGAAGATAGGAAAACACCCGGGTGGCCAGTGACAAGCACTGCCCTTCACATCAAAGGGCAGTGCTGTGTGATCAAAACAGTGAAGGGGTGGGTAGGGACTAAATCAAAATAGAGTTGGAGGGAGAAATGATGCACTCCACTCCCTGCGGCGCCCACCTCTCCCTGAACAACTCCAGGGTGTTGGTGGACACCGCGTGACACTCTTGTTTATTTTTTTTTTTTTTTTTTTTTTTTTTTTTTTTTTTTTTTTTTTTTCTCACTCCCGCCGGCGCGCTGCAGGAGAGTCCCTTGAGCTTGCTTTATTTTTTTTTTTTTTTTTTTTTGTGTGCAGGTGTGAGACACAGTGAAAGACACAAAGTGCGCCAATCTTTATTCAATTTCCACCACCAGGAAGATAGGAAAACACCCGGGTGGCCAGTGACAAACACTGCCCTTCACATCAAGGGACAGTGCTGTGTGATCAAAACAGTGAAAGGGAGGGTAGGGACTAAATCAAAATAGAATTGGAGGGAGAAATGATGCACTCCACTCCCTGCGGCGCCCACCTCTCCCTGAACAACTCCAGGGTGTTGGTGGACACCGCGTGACACTCTTGTTTATTTTTTTTTTTTTTTTTTTTTTTTTTGTCCTCTTTTATTTTATTTTTTTTTTTCTTTCTTTTCTTTTTTTTTTCTTATATATTTTTTTTTTTTCTTCTTTTTTTTTGTTTTAACCCCCACACTACCACCTAAGTGCGGTAGTGCTTATTTTTTCCCCAGCACCCATGGTGTGTGTGTGCAGGTGTGAGACACAGTGAAAGACACAAAGTGCACCAATCTTTTATTCAATTTCCACCACCAGGAAGATAGGAAAACACCCGGGTGGCCAGTGACAAACACTGCCCTTCACATCAAGGGACAGTGCTGTGTGATCAAAACAGTGAAAGGGAGGGTAGGGACTAAATCAAAATAGAATTGGAGGGAGAAATGATGCACTCCACTCCCTGCGGCGCCCACCTCTCCCTGAACAACTCCAGGGTGTTGGTGGACACCGCGTGACACTCTTGTTTATATCTGTCAACCAGGGCCCCCTGATTGGACCAGGTTAACAGCCCCAATCAGAGAACTCATATTCTATGAGGGTAACCTGGCTGACCTCGTTACATTCCCTATTGATACAGTCATCATTGAAAGAGGGGTCTTGATGTGTGCTGGCTCTGGGTTATGCAACTGATCAAATCCCTCCACCTTCATTCCATTCTGAGAACCTTGTGAGTTTTGTTTTTAAACTATAGAATCAAGTCCATCTTCAAAGATATTATTAAATTTCCCTTCCACCGCCCATTCAGGCAAGGTATAACAACCTTCTATGTTCTCTTTAATCCTTCACAGGGCGTTGGCATCATTAGAAGGCCAACAACTATTGCCTAGTTTTGTATGTCTGTATGACTTTTGATGACTGTTCAGAGGATGATTAAAAACTAACCACATTTCTGTGAAGTCACATGTAGAGCAGATGGATTGACAGATTTTCTTTCCAAAATGATATTCACAAACCAAACTGGGTTTTACGACTGTCTGGTAGTTTACTGGTGGCTTTTATAGATAACAGCAATTTATTACAGGTTTATTGAATTAACTGAATCTAAATTCACCAAGCTCTCATCAGGGGAGACATATGTCAAAATGTTTTCACGTTCCCTTTGAAGCTTTTGTCACTTAACTTAAATCTACACTGTCTGATTCTAGAACCTCCTGTCAGCAGAAATCACTTTCACTGTATCAAAGCCTATCATCATTTTGAACGCCTCTGTTAATTCTCCACTTTGACTTCCCTGCTCTTCAGAGAACAATTTCATCTTGTTTGGGCCGATTTGACCCAGACGTTCATTGTGAAACAATAACGTTCGCTTTCTGGAAACAGCAGCCATGAATTAGAATTGCAGTCATTTCGAATAATAATATTGAAGTTTATCTGATTCCAGATGAAATAAAGCTTTGTTTTGTCCTCTTCCCCATCAAATAAGCAGATTCCAGCAGTCTGAACCTCTGACCCAGATTGGTGGTAATCTCTTAGAATGTATTTGTCTTATGAAATCAGAACTTAAGCCGTGAAGAATGGAAACATTTGTCCTGCTTAGTCATCTTACATTTTTAATCAATAATTCTGTCACACTCCTTAGATAATGCAGCAATCTCAACCCAAGTAGTAAAACATAGCATCAGTTAAAACAGATTTGATGTTGTTGAAATTGAAGGGAAATGTCAGAAGTGAATGGATCTGTTTTTAAAGTCACTGAAAATGCTGCCTGATTACCAGCTGCTCTTCTTGTGTGGCTTCAGAAGAATTTGATTTTGATTGGCGTGAGTCCTCATTATCTCCATGCAAATATGTGTAGACCTGTGCAGACATAAAGATGCTTGAAGAGTCAACACATTAATGTCGCAAGTTAAAGGACAAAAATTCTCCTTCAACTGTTGAGTGCCAAGAATAGTAGATACAAGCATCAGACTAAAAGCAATGTATAAACAATAGCTAGTCTGCTGCTTAGGCACCATTGTTTCACCAGAGTAATCAGATTCAGCATACAAACTGCTTTCCTGAATTCAACTTTTACATAAATTTAACAAAATCCACATATCAGCAAGACAGTCAGTTGTTTGTTAAGATTGGAATGAATAAAATGGTTGATACGTTTACAAGCATGAATTTAACAACTTGTGAAATTGTGTGTCATTTTGCACAATTTGTATTCATACGCTCAATGAGAGACTCTCTTGGAGTTTTCCAAAATTCAAATTTGGTTGGCAAGTGGAAGGCCTTCAAAAATGAGATAATGAGAGGTCAGATACAATATGTTCCTGTTGGTGCAAAGAGGAAGGCTGGTAGGTGCAGAATGCTGGATGACTAGAAAAATTGAGGTTCTGGTCAAGAAAACAAAGGAGGCATATGTCAGGTATAGACAGCTGGGATCGAGTGAATCCCAAGAGGAGTACAAGGTCAGGATAGGGTTAGGGAGAAGCCTTAGAGATTCTACAAATACATCAAGGGCAAAACAGTAACTAGGGAGAAAATAGGGCCCATTAAAGATCAACGAGGCAAATTATGTGTGAGAATTTGATGAGTGAGATACTAAACAAATATTTTACATCAGTATATATTGTGGAGAAGGATACAGAAGCTCAGGAAATGGGGAAATAAATAATGATGTATTGATACACACTGCTGCCAAGATGCATCAGTGATGGAAGGTGTGAATATTGAAGATGGTGGATGTGGTGCTAATCAAGCAGACTGCTATATTCTTCATTGTTTTTGAACTTCCTTTTTTTTCTTGAGTGTAATTGGAGCTACATACATCCAGGCAATTTAAAAAAAATCTTTATTCACAGAATGTCATCACCGTAGGCGGGGCCAGCATTTATTACATATTTGTAATTGCCAAGAGGGCAGTTAGGAGTCAACCACATTACTGTGGGTCTGGAGTTACATGTAGGCCATGCCAGATAAGGATGGCAGTTTCCTTCCCTAAAGGACATTGGTAAACGAGATGGGTCTTTTTCTAACAATTGACAATGGCTTCATGGTCATCATTAGATTTTTAATTCCATATTTTTTAGTGAATTCAAATTCTACCACTTCCATGCGCCTCCGGATTAAATAGACTAGTGATAATATCACTAGACGTTTGCCAATGGATAGTATTCTATCACACATTTGACTGAACAGTGATTTGAATGGAAATTTATCTTGCAACTTGTATTCCTACAAAATAGAACCAGCAAGTGATGGAAAATGGATTCTATAACCATGCTATAAGGGTTTTGTCTATCTATTTGGGATTTGTTAGTATTTATTGATGGGATGTGGGTGTCACTGACTGGACCAGCATTTATTGCCCATCCATAGTTAGCCTTGAGAAGGCAGTAATGAGCTGTCTTCTTGAACCGCTGCAGTTTCTTTAGTGTAAGCACATCCATAGTGCCATTTCATTGCCATCTGTCAGTGCCACAACTCCATTTCTGATCTTATGATGAAGTGAGGGAAATTAACAAAGCAGTTGAAAATGGTTGAACCTTGGGCATTACCTTGAAGAACTCCTATGGAAATGTTTTGAAGCTGAGATGAATAACCTCCAACCATCACAACCACCTTCAATTTGGTCAGATATAACTCTAACCAGCTGAAAGCTTTCTCCCATTGATTGTGGACTTGCTACGGCTCCTTAAGGCCCCACTTAGTCAAATACAGCCTTGATGTCATGAACAGTTGCTCTTGCCTCAACTCCAGAATGCCTAAATGTGAATGAATCTTTTGAAATAAAAACAAACAGAAGAATAGGTGAAAACTTATATGGAAGGAAACAAGAGTATTATTTTCCTATTTGTAAACTGCTTCACCTTGGAATGTTAATGAACCAATAAAAAATGATGGGTAAAGGATAATTGGAAATTTCCTTATTAGCAAATCCAAATTACATGGGCCAGATTCAACTTTAAACTCCATTTCATAAAAGCCAACCATTGCTTCAATGGACTCAGGCACAGTAAGCAATTCTATTTCTTTTTATCCAGTGCTGCCTTGACATAAGTAGATATTTGAGGGTTCAATATGTTTCACTTTTATGACTAATACTATTTATGGACTGCTAAAGTTGGTTTGAATAACTTTTTCTAAACTGTGCACGTAAATGAATTCTACTGTTTAAAAGTTGCCAGTGAATATGTCATTAATTATGACCAAAAACAGAAAGTGTTTGTTTAATTTATATTTAATTCCCTATTCTTCCAGAGTTCCTCCGTCTTGTCTGAAATGGCCAGACCCAGACTGTTGCATAGCTCAATGGGTGTTAGCAGTTCTTGCTTTTATCATTAGAACTTGTGTATATCCCAAATGCAAACTTCTACTGCTCTCCTAAATAGAGTCCGGACTCAGCATAGACATTAGTCAGATAATTTAATGCTTTCTGGAACATGAACTGACTTGGGATGGCCCTCTTTATAAACTGTGACCCATACTGAATGCAATCTCACCCTGAGCCAAGTTGAGTATGATTACTAGGAAGATGCACAAATAAATGTACAGCGACATTCTGCAGTGGGTGCTTAAGTGACAATATCAGATTGTTTGGTAACTAAAATTATCAACTGCAGTTCAAAATATTATGTTGTTACTAAGATAATACAGTTCTTGTGTTACCATCTATTGAGAATATGTTTGCAAAATGAATATATCTTAATATTCACGGAGCAGAATTTGGCTGTTCTTAATTCATATCCTGCTGTTGTTTTTTTCTCATTTTCATTGCAGTTCTGTTTGTGTCTGGGGTTCAAGAGGGCTTAGGAAAGTGGTAAAACAATCAATCCAAAGGCATTTACTTGCATTGATATCTTGTAGCTCTCTTAAAGTCAACGGCTTACCAAATATTGGAATGTTTAAAAGCAATTTTTTCACCTATTGTTTCAATTATTAAATTTCATATTCAAAAAAAATTAAAAGAGTATGTTAAATGATATTAAATTAGTGATGTTCCCGTTTCTTTATGAGCTCTTTTGCTGATTTATACAATGTAATGCCGATTTATGGGCGGCACGGTGGCTCAGTGGTAAGCACTGCTGCCTCACAGCGCCAGGGACCTGGGTTCGATTCCAACCTCGGCGACTGTCTGTGTGGAGTTTGCATGTTCGCCCTGTGTCTGCATGGGTTTCCTCAAGGTGCACCGGTATCCTCCCACAATCCAAAGGTATGCCGGTTAGGTGAATTGGCAATGCTAAATTGCCCATAGTGTTCAGGGATGTGTTTGTTCGGTATATCAGTCAGGGCTAAATGTAGAGGAACTGGTTTGGGTGGGATACTCTTTGGAGGGTTGGTGTGGACTTGCTGGGCCAGAGAGTTTGTTTCCACATCATAGAGATTCTAATGAAGAGGTAATGGAGGACAACTTTGGTTAATAAAACCTGGACAACATTGATGCTCAAGCCATGGACGAGCAACAGAAATTTGTTGATAAAATGGAGAGTACCTGCCTGATACTCTGGATATTGGAGGCTTTGAACGTGGTTGGAATGTTTTTCAAACTCTCATACGAAGTTATTTCAATTCTCCAAACTATGAGCTCAAGACCTGAAGAACTAAAAATGGAAAATGAGCCGTAGCAACATCGACACCAAAAGCCGAAGAGCTCCTGCTCTGAGGCACGCATAGCAACCAGCAACCAATCACATTTAGTTAGTCGGCAAGGAAGAACATTTGATTCATCATGGCTTCAGTCTGGACTATACATAACCTGAGGACAGAAATAACATTATGTTTTACTGCTTACTAAAATTAGAATACGCAGAAGCATGAAATAAACCACAAAGAGACCAATCAAATTGTTAACAGCAGCTCTCCCCTGGCTTTCTAGCAGTCAACAGAGATCACTATTGGTCAGCTTGCCAATCCACAAATTTTGTCACCTGTTACAAATTTTAGTTCTTCCTTATGTGTTCATTGGTACAGAGATGCTGCTCACTCCTGTAAGAGGTCAAATATGTCACATCAGGGGTTACCCATCCTGCCAATTATCTAACCTCTCTTAATCTGAATTTGATTTTCTGTCTCCTTTAGCTTCCCTCAAATATGCCTATCCAAACTTTTCACATGTCTCTTAACAAAACACTTGATGAAATGAAGCCAGGTAGGAACTAAGTTATTTTAGGGCAGCAAGTAAACATGCAGAGTAATAGTCTTTGCTAATTTCAAAACCCACCCGTGCCCCTTAAGCTTGAAAATGGAGATTGTGGGGTGGGTAGTGACAGGGAGGCAACAAACATTGTGTAGACTGACCTACTTGTTTTTGGCTAACTTCCAATGAAATGGTATGGTGTCTTGTATTTTTAGTCTTCAGTCTAAGTCAGGAACCACTGTGCGAAATGTCTGGCAGGTTTTTTGGAGGATGGACATTTAAATAGGTTGTCGGGTGGGAGGTGGTAAATGATTGATGTGGTGAGGGAGATGAGTGATGTAGTGACTCCATTGCCTTCCTACAACTGTCCTGATAAAGTCCACCGTGTGTGTGGTTCAACTAAATGGCTCTGTCTGAAAATCTAAAGGGTGTAGTCATAAGCTCAGTCCAATTTAATTTGGCTCATAGCATAAAAGTGGTTTATACTTAACTGTAAATCCTAGATTTTATCCTTATATAGGAAGACCCTGAACAAAGGAAGAACTTGCATTTCAACATTATTATTTACTAACTCAGGACATACTGAAGTGTGTGACTGCCAATGACATATTTTTGTCGTATAATCCCTCCTGTAATATAGCCTCGACCAGTTTGTGCACATAAGGCCGTCCAAACAGCAATGAGATTAATAACTAGGTCATCAACATCTGTAATGTTGATTGAGACATAGGAGTGCAAGGCCCCGAGAGAACTTTGCCATTTTTCTTGAGAGTTCTATAGGACCTTTTATCTGAGAGGTAAATGCTGCTCTCAACTGAAAGAAAGTGCTACCTTTGACATTGCTACATTGCCTCAGTACTGTATTTTCTAGATTATGAGCAGAATCATGTTGTTCAGAGATTCAATGCTGCATTACGCTGAAAAGAGGGAGGCACTTCCGCTCGAGGGCAGATCAGGCTAACTTGTTTGATTTTCTTCTTAGCCCATGTGTGTGGATAGAAGTCCAAACCTTAACAGGCAGGGAATTTGGAAACCTGCTGGGACATCCCTGGCTCCAACATCCAGGCAGCATATATAAAATGCACCCATACAGAACTTAATTTGCTGCATATCAGGAGCATCACTCAGCATCTGCTGGTCACCCCTCCACCCAGCTACCCCTGCATATATCTGACAGCAGACAGGAGGTAGATCTCCTTGGACATTGCTCTGAAAGCCATCTGGGAGAGAAAGAATGTGCTGTCTCCACAGAATGTCAAAAGGAGGTGTCCCTTACTAACATAGACAGCTATAATGGACTATCATAACATTACCATCAGAACAACTCATTGTGCTGTTAGTGGGAAACAGCAGCAATCTCATGCAAGACTCTTTATTAATAAAGGCTCTGATTAGCTGGTTGGGCCAGGCAGGGTCTTCTTCTTACGCTGGAATGGTTTCAGCAAAGAAATGTCTTGTGAGACCCATGCTACTGAAGATGTGTGTACTCAGCCAGAGCTTCCAGAAAATAGCTTACTCTGCCAGGTACATACCTCTTATAATTAGTTAGGTTTGTGAACACATTTTTCACCCAACAGAGTTGTACCTTTGGGCTGGCACATTAATGAGGACTTATTATATACTATTGAATACAAAAGAGGTTCCTGAGCTGCCTGCAAGTTTCTGAGGGTTCAATACCAAAACTTTAACCCAAAGCTGAATGTTGGTCAGTTGGGGGGGTGGGGGTGGGGTGGTGCTGTGGAGGGAGGGAGCTGTTGTAAACACTTTATTTGGCCTAAAACATTTTGCCTTATGAATCTGGCTTAGAGTTTGAGGTGATGACCTGTGACTCAGAGTTAAGGGGGAATTACGCACATGTCTCTTGAACGACGCAAAAATGAAATATTGCCATCTGTAGAAGATAGACATATTAAAAAAAATGTCAAAACTGTTTTTCTAAAGGAATGAAAGTAGCGATGCACCTCTAATGTTTGCATTGTGTTCTGAATGATTTTTGTGAAAGAGAGGTTTGAAAGTATGCGTTTTCAGAAGGAAACGTTGTGTTAAATTCAACAGGAGTGCCTTCAGCAGCAGCTGTCTATCGTGAGGTAAGGAACCAAGCAGGTTCCTAATCACTGCAGATCCTCCCTACAGCATGGGGTGGAGTGGCAAATCAGGTGGAGGGAAGGAGGAAAATGGACTGTTCAAGCAAAATATGGGCTTAGTCCAGTGCAAATGCTTGGCTTTCACAGTTTTAGACTTAAGTTCTCTTACCGTCTGTAAAGACCTAATGCCCAGTTAGGTCAAAAATTTCTGTTGCACAATCTTCAGGCCATCCCTCTCTCCTTCTCTCTTTTTTCTCCTAATGTCTCAAGACACAACGGCAATAAAATAGATTGGAAAAATATCCGTCCACTGTGAACTTAAAGATATCTGCAACATTCACTACTGCTGAGGATACAAGACATCAATTGAACGATGATGGTCTCAGGTTAAAATCTAACATCTCAAAGGCTCCAAGGACTTTAAAAGTGTGTATTCTTTTATCTTTTTGTTTGTTAAACTTCATGCTTCCCTCTCTTTAAACTTTACAACTCTGTCTGATTTTGTGTTTTATTTATTCTGGGAGTCAGTAAGTAATGAGATTTTGTTTCCTTTCCCTTAAGAAAACCTTGTAATTAGCTCCTTAATTTGGAACAAGTGAATAAATGTTTTAATTGAAATGAGATATAGGTGCATGCTAAAGAAAATTTAAAAATCTTTGCTGAGATTGACTGAGGAGATTAAAAACAGGTGAACTAATTCACTTTTTCTCAACAAGTAGTAAGAAAATGCAACATCAACTGCACTAATTTACATTAGTTCTCTATCTTATCTTAAAAATCACAGTGTGATCAGACAGATTTCCATGAAAGAAACCATATTGAATGGCATTTATTAACCCATGTTACTTCAAGTGACAATCATTTTTCTCTCATCATGGTCATTAGTGATCTCACCACTAACAGACTGACTTTTATTTGGCTGCAATATCGTTCTCCCGTTTTATGAAAAGGAGTATAATAGTAGTGAGTAAAAAGGCAGAGGAGGCTAATTCTAATGGACTGTTCGTTTGTGTTTAAGCACTGCTCTGAGGTTAGAAATCTCTCTGTAAATACATTACTGAGTACTTTTAAAATGTAATCGATAAAGCCAAATTGTGCTGGAGAAGGCCAACAATAATTTAAGATTCTTAAGGGACAGAATCAAATTGGAAAATCAAATCAAGTATTAGTGAACAGATTGCAGTGGTACACAGTGAGATTACTGAAGGGACAATATACATACATCAGCTTTGCATTTTAGTTTCTTGGGAATCTGGGGTCATGGCCCACTTCAGAAATTTCTGACACCTCATTTTATGAATTTTTCACACTCTGTTGGATCATATATAGATATATGATCAAACCAATATAGATTCTGTAAGAATTGTTAGAGATAAATTAGGTATAAGACTAAAAGTAGTGAAAAAGACTTTGACACAACTTTACACAGTTACATTAAAATTGATGGCTTACTACCCATTTATAAAAAAAAATTGAGGAACAATAAATGAATGAATTAACTAATCACTAACGTTGCCAACAGTAATCTCAACCTCTTTAAATGCCTTCATTCTGTTAATAACATTTATTTTGTTTGACCAAATGTTTGACTGAGAATTAAGTACAAACCTGGAACTCTGCCTCAACAGTCTTTTACTAGATAATTTGGGGATTGAAGATGAGAAATTAGCATTGAGCCAAAGATCAGCCATAACCTAATTGTCAAAAATCACATGACACCGGGTTATAGTCCAACAGGTTTATTTGAAAACACAAGTTTTCGGAGCCCTGCTCCTTCTAAGGAGAATTGGACTATAATCCGGTATCATGTGATTTTTGACTTTGTCCACACCAGTCCAACATTGGCATCTCCACTGTATATTCAAAATGGACAGTGGAAGATGCCTAAAAGGCTTATTCTTATTTTGTATTTATGTACTCCTAAACATTCTCACACACTAGAAATATTACAAAAAGAGATGTATAAAAATGTGTCGTCTGTCAGTAGAAATCTAATATTATCTTACCTTTGATAGTTCTCTGTGATTTTAACTATTCTAATACAGGTGGTGAGAGATTTTTCTGGGTTATGAAATGGTAATAAAACAAAAGCAGTGATAATACAAAGCCAGACACTGTCTCTCTCTCTCTCTCTCTCACTCTCTGTTTTTCACACACATGCGCGCAAAATGAACAAGTCAAATTTGCACACTGCACGTCAAAATTGCAATAATATACACAATATGGAAAAGATGTGCATCCCTGTTTTATTTGTTAACATCTGGTAGAGTTAATCAATTTTATTCTATTTTTCATTTAAAATTTGCCAATTCTGCCAATTCACTGAAGGTTGTTAATGTGTTCACACCAAGTAAGTCATGAACAAAATAAAATATTTGCTTGGTCAGGTTTTGAAGTTTCCACTTCAGAAAATGATATTGTTTATTTTTGAAATTTCAGCTGTAGCAGTTTCAAATATGTATACTAATGTTATTGTAGTGCTTACATATACATTGAAATACGTGGAATACATAGTAACGACTAGAAGGAGAGGAATTACCTCCACTCTCGAGTCAACCCTTTTGGTTAGTCACAACAATTTTTAAAAATTTCTCTTTGAGTGGTGGCTATCACACTTCAATGGAACTTAGCAAACTGAATGAAAAATGATGGTGAGTCAAGTCCAAGGTTTATTTGAGTAAAAGAGGATAGAGGAGAAAGTGAGGTCTGCAGATGCTGGAGATCAAAGTTGAAACTTTATTGCTGGAACAGCACAGCAGGTCAGGCAGCATCCAGGGAACAGGAGATTCGACGTTTCGGGCACAGGCCCTTCTTCAGGAATGACTTAAAAGAGGATAGAGTTTTGTTACCTGTCACACCTGAGAAAAATGGAAAAAAAACATGATGTTCAACACTACACACAACATAGGTATAAATCTTAAAAAGAAGAGAGAACAAGGAGGATGCCTATATGGTCTGGAAGGTACCAGGGACTACAGTTTAAAGTTGTTAGAGTTCCAGCATTGGGAGAACTCTGAGTTCTGAAACCTTTATTGAATTCAAC